>NW_027189134.1:1298638-1379949 GCF_040958095.1 Procambarus clarkii
GAACTTTACAACAACGAACACCTCAACAACGAGCATTACAACAACGAAAATCACAAAAACGACCATTACAACAACGAACACCACTACCACGAACACTAAAACAACGAACACTACAATAACGAACATCTCAACAACGAACATCTCAACAATGAACAGTACAACAATGAACACTACAACAACGAACACCACAACAACGAACACTACAACAACGAACACCACAACAACGAAAATTACAACAATGAACACTACAACAACTAACATTACAACAACGAACACTACAACAACAAACACTACAACAACGGACGCTACAACAACGAACACCACAACAACGAACATTAAACAACGAACACTACAACAACGAACGTTATAAGAACGAACTTCACAACAAGGAACACTACAACAACGAACACTACAACAACATACACTACAACAACGAACACTACAACAACAAACACTACAACAACGAACATTACAACAATGAACACTACAACAACGAACACTACAACAACGAACAGTACAACAACGAACACCACAACAACGAACATTACAACAACGAACACTACACAACGAACACTACAACAACGAACTTTACAACAATGAACACTACAACAACGAACACTAAAACAACGAACACTACAACAACGAACATCTCAACAACGAACATCTCAACAACGCACACTACAACAACGAACACCAAAACAACGAACACTACAACAACGAACACTACAACAACGAACACTACCACAACGAACACCACAACAACGAACACTACAACAACGAACACTAAAACAACGAACACTACAACAACGAACACCAAAACAACGAACACTACAACAACGAACACTACAACAACGAACACCACAATAATGAACACTACAACAACGAACACCAAAACAACGAACACTACAACGACGAACACTACAACAACGAACACTACAACAACGAACACTAGAACAACTATACCACAACAACGAACACCACAATAATGAACACTACAACAACGAACACTAGAACAACGAACACCACAACAACGAACATCTCAACAACGAACTCTACAACTACGAACAACTCAACAACAAACAATACAACAACGAACTTTACAACAACCAACATCTCAACAACGAACATCTCAACAACAAACACCAGAACAACGAACTTTACAACAACCAACATCTCAACAACGAACATCTCAACAACGAACCTCTCAACAACGAACACCATAAACAAAAACACCACAACAACGAACATCACAACAACGAACACCACAACAACGAACATCTCAACAACGAACTCTACAACTACGAACATCTCAACAACAAACACCACAACAACGAACTTTACAACAACGAACATCTCAATAACGAACATCTCAACAACGAACCTCTCAACAACGAACACTACAACAACGAACACCACAACAATGAACATCACAACAACGAACACCACAACAAAGAACATCTCAACAAAGAACATCTCAACATCGAACGTTTCAACAGCGAACATCTCAACTACGAACACTACAACAATGAACACTACAACAACGAGCACCACAACAACGAACATCTCAACAACGAACACTACAACAACGAACACCACAAGAACGAACATCACAACAACGAACATCACAACAACGAACATCTCAAAAACGAACACCACAATAATAAACACTACAACAACGAAAATCAGAACAACGAACACTACAACAACAAACACTACAACTACGAAAACCTTAACAACAAACACCACAACAACGAACTTTACAACAACGAACACAACAACAAAGATCAATACAACAACGAACACCACAACAACGAAATCCACAACAACGAACTTTACAACAACGAACACCTCAACAACGAGCATTACAACAACGAAAATCACAAAAACGACCATTACAACAACGAACACCACTACAACGAACACTAAAACAACGAACACTACAACAACGAACATCTCAACAACGAACATCTCAACAATGAACAGTACAACAATGAACACTACAACAACGAACACCACAACAACGAACACTACAACAACGAACACCACAACAACGAAAATTACAACAATGAACACTACAACAACTAACATTACAACAACGAACACTACAACAACAAACACTACAACAACGGACGCTACAACAACGAACACCACAACAACGAACATTAGAACAACGAACACTACAACAACGAACGTTATAAGAACGAACTTCACAACAAGGAACACTACAACAACGAACACTACAACAACATACACTACAACAACGAACACTACAACAACAAACACTACAACAACGAACATTACAACAATGAACACTACAACAACGAACACTACAACAACGAACAGTACAACAACGAACACCACAACAACGAACATTACAACAACGAACACTACAACAACGAACACTACAACAACGAACTTTACAACAATGGACACTACAACAACGAACACTACAACAACGAACACTACAACAACGAACACTACAACAACGAACACCACATCAACGAACACCACAACAACGAACATCTCAACAACGAACATCTCAACAACGAATATCTCAACAACGAACACTTCAACAACGAACATTACAACAACGACCACCACAACAACGAATATCTCAGCAACGAACCTCTCAACTACGAACATCTCAACAGCGAACACTACAACAACGAACATCTCAACAACGAGCATCTCAACAACGAACACTACAACAACGAACACTACAACAACGAACACCAAAACAACGAACACTACAACAATGAACACTACAACAACGAACACTACCACAACGAACACCACAACAACGAACACTACAACAACGAACACTAAAACAACGAACACTACAACAACGAATATTTCAACAACGAACATCTCAACAATGAACACTACAACAATGAACACTAAAACAACGAACACCACAACAACGAACATCTCAACAACGAACACTACAACAACGAACATCACAACAACGACCATCACAAAAACGAACATCTCAACAACGAACATCTCAACAACGAACATTACAACAACGAACACTAGAACAACGAACACCACAACAACGAACACCACAATAATGAACACTACAACAACGAACACTAAAACAACGAACACCACAGCAACGAACACCACAATAATGAACACTACAACAACGAAAATCAGAACAACGAACACTTCAACAACGAACACTACAACAACGAACACTACAACTAAGAACATCTTAACAACAAACACCACAACAACGAACTTTACAACAACGAACATCTCAACAACGAACATCTCAACAACGAACCTCTCAACAACGAACCTCTCAACAACGAACACTATAAACAACGAACACCACAACAACGAACGTCACAACAACGAACACCACAACAACGAACATCTCAACAACAAACATCTCAACATCAAACACCACAACAACGAACTTTACAACAACGAACATCTCAACAACGAACATCTCAACAACGAACCTCTCAACAACGAACACTACACCAACGAAACCACAACAACGAACATCACAACAACGAAGACCACAACAATGAACATCTCAACAACGAACATCTCAACATCGAACGTGTCAACAACGAACATCTCAACTACGAACACTAAAACAATGAACACTACAACAACGAGCACCATGTTACGAATCTCACTAGGATTCTGCCATTACTCTTGATTCTCATATTACTTTATTGTCTTGTTCTTTAATATAGTATCCAGTTGTATGATATAAGATTTTGTATGTTATATATATATATATATATATATATTATAGCATGCTGTAGTGTGCCTGAGTTACATTATATTGTGTGAGGCTTTTTGGTGTTAATTTCTCATGTAGTTTCTCCGTGTGGGCGGTTGACCATATTTGGATATGGCCAGTGTGGGAACATTGTTGTCAATGGAGTGTTTATAGTTTTACCTTGATTTATTCCCATATTTGGTTTCCGTATTATTGTGTGGAATGTTGTACCAGTGTTTACTAGTCTTTAGTTTAACAATGTTTTGAATATTAGTGCTGCGTTTTATTATTAGAAATTCCACAATGTTTGTGTGGACGGTTAGTTGATTTTTTGGTAGACGCTTGGCCTGCGGACCAAGGCGTGGGCAGAAGCATGGCAGCTGTATTCGGGAGGAGTCATGTTTTAAGTTAAGTCATTGGTCACTGTTATTTTAGCCCATATAAATGTTAATTATCTGGTTAGATGATATGAGTGTTACTATTGATTAATCCATGTTCTGGTGATATTGCTCATGTCTCAATAATTAATTTCATTCTATGATATTGCATGCTGAAGAATATTTCTGGCTATTATACATTTAAATATTGTTATGATTGTTCCCCCTTAGCATAAATATATTGTTCTCCATTTTATGCAGTGATGTATCTTTACCCCTTGACAATTATTGGCAAGGCCGATTTATTATCTTTTTTATTGCACTTCAGGGAGAAGAACCTTATTTAGTCTCAAGGGTGGTAACAAATGAGGGCCTGTGTCCGGGATAATAAGCCTTAATTCCCTGTAATGTTGTACAATTAACAGTGCTAATTATTAATAGCAATTTCCTTCCTAGGTACTCTGTGATTATCTAGTGACACCTAATCAAGCCTGTGAAATTATCTGTTCAATCTGAGCTGCTGTGAAAACTTCTCAACGGTTCACGATTTGAGGTAAGTGTTTAGGTTGTGCCAGGGGCCAAGCATAATTTTCAGTGTTGTTTCAAGTGTAAGTTGTGATTATTGAGCCAACCATGGAGGATCAGGTTGCTGCGCTGGTATATCAGCCAAATTTTGGTAAAATTAAAGACTTAAAGAAGTCTGGTTTGTTATTGCTGGCTGATAAATTGAACATAGCAATTTCCAGTAAAATGTTGAAAGCTCAAGTGTTAAGAGTGATTGTCACACACTTGGTGGAGGAGGAGAGACTTGAAGAAGAGTGTTTGGGAGAGTTAGAAGAAGAGTCAAGTAACAAGGTGGCAATCTTAAAGTTGGAGTTGGAGACTAAATTAGAAATGGCTAGGCTGGAAGCAGGACAAGCAGAGGTTGGAAGCAGACAAGCAGAAGGTTAGAGTTACAGAACCAGACAAAACACCTTGAGTTGGAGGCTCAGTTAAGACTAGCAGAGCAGCAGACTAGACAATTAGAAATTCAGCAGAGTATGGCTGAAAATAATAACAGGTTTAGAAACAGCAGAGAATTGCAGCAGGGCAAGGTAACACTAGTAATAATCCAGAGAGTGCAAATAGTTCTTCCAAGTACAGTAAACATGTAGAATTACCTAAGTTTAATGAAGAAGATCCAGAAATATTTTTCTTGCATTTTAAGAAACTAGCAGTCAGCATGAACTGGCCTGTCGATCAATGGGTTAGCATATTACAAGGACAATTTAAGGGTAAAGCTCAAGAGGTATTTGCATCTTTGCCGGCTGAGAATTCTTTCGATTTAAATTTGTTCAGCAAAGTATTTTGAATGCTTACCAGCAGATCCCAGAGGCACATAGAATAAAATTCAGAAGTTTAAAAAGAGCACATGACCAGACTATTTCTGACTTTGTAAGAGTAAAATTAAATCACTTTGACAGATGGATTAAAGCACTTAATATTACAGAGTTTGAGACTTTAAGAAACCTCATAGTAACTGAGGAAGTAGTGGGATGTCTACCAGAGAAATTAGCTTTATTTATGGCTGAAAATAAACAAACCACTGATCTTATCAAATTAGCCAAGCTAGCTAATGAGCATGAACTACTTACTAAAGTACCTTTCAGAGCACCAATTAACATTTTAATGCTAAAACTAATCATTATGCTCATAAAAATCATGTTTTCCAGACTCGACCAGCTACTTCACCTTCTCCCCTTAACCCTTCTCCTGTAAAGCCTAAATCTGAGGAACAGACAGGGTTGTCAACCTCAAGTAATGTAGTGATTAAGCCTGCAGTGGGTTCGGCTGTTCCGACCACTAGCAGGTATTGCAAGCATTGCAGGAGAAGAGGTCATGTGGTAAATTCATGTTATGCTTTGCACCCAGAGTTAAGACCAAATGGTCTCATTTATTGTAGAGGTGTGCAAAATAAATTAACTAAGGAACATGTAACTGTAAACCCCAATTGGGTGAAACAGTATTCTCCATATATGTCTTCAGGTGAAGTTTTGTGTGTTAATGGGAAATGGAAGCCAGTGGTTCTTCTTCGTGATACTGGTGCTTCCCAAACCTTAATTTCTGCCAGTATACTCTCTAATGTTGAAAAGAGAGATACTAGGAAGTCTGTAGTTCTTCAGAGTGTTGCAGTATGTAAAACTGTACCTCTGATAGATGTTACTTTAAGATCCACCATTACTCCAAGTGTATGCACTGTGGGTGTTAGTACACAGTTGCCCATCCCAGGTGTGGATGTTATATTGGGTAATGATGTGGCCATAAATCATGTTGTGGGTGAGATTGATCCCAGTTTGTTTAACCAGCCAGTTGCAGACCATGTTGTTTATTCTGCCTGTGCTGAAGTTAGTTCTAGGAATGAACAACCGGTTGTAATAGATGGTTTTGTCCATTCTACCTGTGCTGATGTCAGTACTATTTATTAATCCAGTTGTCAGTTCTGATGTTGTTACTCAAGCATTTGTTCCAGTAACCAGTACCCCTTCAGTGGAGAAGTGGGATGTGGTTGTTCCAGATTCCTGTGTGGCCGATTTAGTTGTTGAGAGTAAGCCTGATACTATGACTCTGCTTTATTCCAATAAATTGGGAAAGGATGTCCATGTACCATTGTCTTGCCCGCTCACTACGAACGTTGTGCCAGGAGTTGAGAGAAACTTAAAAGCCACGACTCTGTATTCCAGCCAAGTGAATGGTTTAGGACAAGATGTCGGGTTGGCAGAAGTATTCCCGCTCACTCCAAGTTTAGAATCAGTTGTCGAGAGTAAGTCTGTTGTAGAGGCCCCGCCTCACCCTAGTCAAGGTGATAGTATAGGGGAGGAGGTCAAACTACCTGTTACTTGCCCGCTCGCTTCAGATTCCCTTAATTTATGTGCATTGAGTACAACTGACCCTAAGATTTCAGAGAGAAGCAAGGAGACAGTCTGTACTGTAGATCCAGTTCTGGAGAGTGTGGGAGAGCAGCCAGAGGATCAGCTTCTGTTGAGTAGATGGAGACCCATTGAGCCTCCCTCTTCAGTTGTCTGTGAGGATGTGACCCAGCTTGGTAGTGATATTATTGATTGTGAGCAGACAGTACTCCAAGCAGCTCCAGAAGTCATGGGAGGAAATTTTGGTAAAACAATTAAGAGTGGTAAAGTAGCATTTGGATCTAAGTTGCGGAGATTTGTTGGTTGTGATTCTTATTCCATGTGGAGTAAGTATTTCTCATTGTGTACATTGAGTCAGAGTGTGTGTAGGATGTTGAAATCTACTTTTATTCTGCAGGAACCATTTTCTTGTGAAGTAATGGACTGTGGGACATCTTTGTCCAGCCTTGTGGTTGAGCAGAGACAGTTTACTCAAGTAGGTTGTGCAACCAGTAGTTCTGAGGAAGTGGTGAGTTATACTACAGCAGTATCTCTATATTCAGATCCAGTTAATTTTGATGCACGAGTGATAAAAGTGTATGTTCCACTCAAGTGTGGTGTTGACTTTCAGAGTCATATTGTGGGTGAAGGATTAAATCATACTGGGGAGCAGATGTTTGAGGCAACAGGTGTGTATTTCAAGTTGGGGGATAAGGTTATCCTACCTAGTGATAATCATTGTGAAGGGTTTCAGATTGTCCTTGGGCGTTTCTCAGGTAATCTGCTGTGCATCTTCAAGATGTTAAGACCCTTAAACCTTTTAGTTGATTGTTTGTAATCAGACGTACATCACTTGGAAGTGATGGTGAGGGTTGTCAAGTTTTCGGCATGTTTTACTTAGTCTTTTGGAAGACTAGAAGGTTGATGATAGTGTGTGTTGTGTTCAAGTTCACCATCAGGAGGTGTGAACTTGTCTTGAGAGTTATGATTGAGATATGGTGCCTAGGCATATGCCTGTTTTCTTTCACTGATCGTTATGACAGAGTTATGAGGCAATTGATTTCTGTGTTCCTTATGGATCATCTGAGTCAGTTCGATCAGGTAGTCTTTGCACTACCTGATTGCACTACCTTTGCACTATCTTGGGTTGTATTTCTTGGTTTGCTAAGTCGGTGTCTTGTGTTTCGGAAGGTTCTATGAATGGGAAAGTTTTATACATAATTGTGAGGTTTCATGCTAATTTCTCTAATTTTAGTATCCATTGGGCGAGAGTATGTGTTCCACAGAGGATCAAGAGTGATGAAGAGCTGATGTCTGTGTCAGAGCACACCCAGGAGAAGTCCCAAATCTACTCAACATCCAGTCAGCTTCAATTAAGCAGTTCAGCTCCAGAAAAAGGGGAGAAATGGAAAATGGAGCCTGTCTTGGAAAAATTCACCCATGTGGAAAAGGAATCACATGGAAATACGGGACTGATCTTAGAGAAATAGTAGCAACAGATAGAAAGATAAATTGCCGTGATAACTGTGTGAAAGCAGCTACCTTTCCTGACAATTCAAATAATGATAATGTTGTTGATAAGAGTGTGAAATATGATCTGAAACTAAGTGATATAAATGAGATAGTACCCTGGAGAGATAAATTTGCATACTCCAGTGAAACCTATGTAGTGTTTTTATTGATAAGATGTATGAAATTTTTGAAAAAATGAAATCAACCTTCAGTTAATTTCATTTTTTTTCTTAGGGGACAGGAGGGATGTTACGAATCTCACTAGGATTCTGCCATTACTCTTGATTCTCATATTACTTTATTGTCTTGTTCTTTAATATAGCATCTAGTTGTATGATATAAGATTTTGTATGGTATATATATATATATTATAGCATGCTGTAGTGTGCCTGAGTTACATTATATTGTGTGAGGCTTTTTGGTGTTAATTTCTCATGTAGTTTCTCCGTGTGGGCGGTTGACCATATTTGGATATGGCCAGTATGGGAACATTGTTGTCAATGGAGTGTTTATAGTTTTACCTTGATTTATTCCCATATTTGGTTTTCGTATTATTGTATGGAATGTTGTACCAGTGTTTACTACTCTTTAGTTTAACAATGTTTTGAATATTAGTGCTGCGTTTTATTATTAGAATTTCCACAATGTTTGTGTGGACGGTTAGTTGATTTTTTGGTAGACGCTTGGCCTGCGGACCAAGGCGTGGGCAGAAGCATGGCAGCTGTATTCGGGAGGAGTCATGTTTTAAGTTAAGTCATTGGTCACTGTTATTTTAGCCCATATAAATATTAATTATCTGGTTAGGTGATATGAGTGTTACTATTGATTAATCCATGTTCTGGTGATATTGCTCATGTCTCAATAATTAATTTCATTCTATGATATTGCATGCTGAAGAATATTTCTAACTATTATACATTTAAATATTGTTATGATTGTCCCCCCTTAGCATAAATATATTGTTCTCCATTTTATGCAGTGATGTATCTTTACCCCTAGACAATATTGGCAAGGCCGATTTATTATCTTTTTTATTGCACTGCGGGGAGAAGAACCTTATTTAGTCTCAAGGGTGGTAACACACCACAACAACGAACATCTCAACAACGAACACTACAACAACGAACACCACAAGAACGAACATCACAACAACGAACATCACAACAACGAACATCTCAACAACGAACACAACAATAATGAGCACTACAACAACGAAAATCAGAACAACGAACACTACAACAACGAACACTACAACTACGAAAACCTTAACAACAAACACCACAACAACGAACTTTACAACAACGAACACCACAACAACGAACAATACAACAACGAACACCACAACAACGAATTCCACAACAACGAACTTTACAGCAACGAACACCTCAACAACGAACATTACAACAACGAAAATCACAAAAACGACCATTACAACAACGAACACCACTACAACGAACACCACTACAACGAACACTACAATAATGAATACTACTACAACGAACAATACAACATTGAACACTACAACAACGAACAAAACAACAACGAACACTTCAACAACGAACACTACAACAACAAACACCACAACAACGAAACACCACAACAACGAACACTACAACAACGAACACCACAACAAGGAACACTACAACAACAAACACTACAACAACGAACACCACAACAACGAAAATTACAACAATGAACACTACAACAACTAACATTACAACAACGAACACTACAACAACAAACACTACAACAACGAACGCTACAACAACGAACACCACAACAACGAACATTAGAACAACGAACACTACAACAACGAACGTTATAAGAACGAACTCCACAACAAGGAACACTACAACAACGAACACTACAACAACGAACACTTCAACAACGAACACCACATCAACGAACACCACAACAACGAACATCTCAACAACGAACCTCTCAACAACGACCATCTCAGCAACGAACACTACAACAACGAACATCTCAACAAGGAACACTACAACAACGAACACTACAACAACGAACACTACAACTACGAACACCAAAACAACGAACACTACAACAACGAACACTACAACAACGAACACTACCACAACGAACACCACAACAACGAACACTACAACAACGAACACTAAAACAACGAACACTACAAGAACGAACATCTCAACAACGAACATCTCAACAACGAACACTACAACAACGAACACTAGAACAATGAACAGCACAACAACTAACACCACAATAATGAACACTACAACAACGAAAATTAGAACAACGAACACCACAACAACGAACACCACAATAATGAACCACTACAACAACGAAAATCAGAACAACAAACACTTCAACAACGAACACTACAACAACGAACATTACAACTACGAACGTCTTAACAACAAACACCACAACAACGAACTTTACAACAACGAACATCTGAACAACCAACATCTCAACAACGAACCTCTCAACAACGAACACTATAAACAACGAACACAACAACAACGAACATCACAACAACGAACACCACAACAACGAACATCTCAACAACGAACTCTACAACTATGAACATCTCAACAACAAACACCACAACAACGAACTTTACAACAACGAACATTTCAACATCGAACGTCTCAACAACGAACATCTCAACTACGCACACTACAACAATGAACACTCCCACAACGAGCACCATAACAACGAACATCTCAACAACGAACACTACAACAACAAACACCACCAGAACGAACATCACAACAACGAACATGACAACAACGAACATCTCAACAACGAACATCTCAACATCGAACGTTTCAACAACGAACATCTCAACTACGAACACTACAACAATGAACACTACAACAACGAGCACCACAACAACGAACATCTCAACAACGAACACTACAACAACGAACACCACAAGAACGAACATCACAACAACGAACATCACAACAACAAACATCTCAAAACGAACACCACAATAATGAACACTACAAAAACGAACATCAGAAAACGAACACTACAACAACGAACACTACAACTACGAAAACCTTAACAACAAACACCACAACAACGAACTTTGCAACAACGAACATTACAACAATGAACACTACAACAACGAACACTACAACAACGAACAGTACAACAACAAATATTATAACAACGAACACTACAACAACGAACACTACTACAACGAACACTAATACAACGAACTTTACAACAATGAACACTACAACAACGAACACTACAACAACGAACACTACAACAACGAACACTACAACAACGAACACTACAACAACGAACACCACATCAACGAACACCCACAACAACAAACATCTCAACAACGAACATCTCAACAACGAATATCTCAACAACGAACACTACAACAACGAACATCACAACAACGAACATTACAACAACAACCACCACAACAACGAACATCTCAGCAACGTACCTCTCAACAAACGAACATCTCAACAACGAACACTACAACAACGAACATCTCAACAATGAACATCTCAACAACGAACACTACAACAACGAACACTACAACAACGAACACTACAACAACGAACAATACAACAACGAACACCACATCAACGAACACCACAACAACAAACATCTCAACAACGAACATCTCAACAACGAATATCTCAACAACGAACACTACAACAACGAACATCACAACACGAACATTACAACAACGACCACCACAACAACGAACATCTCAGCAACGAACCTCTCAACAACGAACATCTCAACAACGAACACAACAACAACGAACATCTCAACAATGAACATCTCAACAACGAACACTACAACAACGAACACTACAACAACGAACACTACAACAACGAACACTAACAACACGAACACTACAACAAACGAACACCAAAACAACGAACACTACAACAACGAACACTACAACAACGATCACTACCACAACGAACACCACAACAACGAACACTACAACAACGAACAGTAAACAACGAACACTACAACAACGAACATCTCAACAATGAACACTACAACAATGAACACTACAACAACGAACACCACAACAACGAACACCTCAACAACGAACACTACAACAACGAACATCACAACAACGACCATCACAAAAACGAACATCTCAACAACGAACATCTCAACAACGAACATTACAACAACGAACACTAGAACAACGAACACCACAACAACGAACATCTCAACAAAGAACATCTCAACAACGAACACTACAACAACGAACACTACAACTACGAAAACACTAAAAAAATGAACACTACAACAACGAGCACCACAACAACGAACATCTCAACAAAGAACATCTCAACAACGAACACCACAATAATGAGCACTACAACAACGAAAATCAGAACAACGAACACTACAACAACGAACACTACAACTACGAAAACCTTAACAACAAACACCACAACAACGAACTTTACAACAATGAACACCACAACAACGAACAATACAACAACGAACACCACAACAACGAATTCCACAACAACGAACTTTACAGCAACGAACACCTCAACAATGAACATTACAACAACGAAAATCACAAAAACGACCATTACAACAACGAACACCACTACAACGAACACCACTACAACGAACACTACAATAATTAACACTACTACAACGAACAATACAACATTGAACACTACAACATTGAACACTACAACAACGAAAAAAACAACAACGAACACTTCAACAACGAACACTACAACAACGAACACCACAACAACGAACACCACAACAACGAACACTACAACAACGAACACCACAACAACGAACACCACAACAACAAACACTACAACAACGAACACCACAACAACGAAAATTACAACAATGAACACTACAACAACTAACATTACAACAACGAACACTACAACAACAAACACTACAGCAACGAACGCTACAACAACGAACACCACAACAACGAACATTTGAACAACGAACACTACAACAACGAACGTTATAAGAACGAACTCCACAACAAGGAACACTACAACAACGAACACTACAACAACAAACACTACAACAACGAACACCACATCAACGAACACCACGACAACGAACATCTCAACAACGAACCTATCAACAACGACCATCTCAGCAACGAACACTACAACAACGAACATCTCAACAACGAACACTACAACAACGAACACTACAACAACGAACAGTACAACAACGTACACTACAACAACGAACACTACAACAACGAACACCAAAACAACGAACACTACAACAACGATCACTACAACAACGAGCACTACCACAACGAACACCACAACAACGAACACTACAACAACGAACACTAAAACAACGAACACTACAAGAACGAACATCTCAAACAACGAACATCTCAACAACGAACACTACAACAACGAACACTAGAACAACGAACACCACAACAACGAACACCACAATAATGAACACTACAACAACGAACATTAGAACAACGAACACCACAACAACGAACACCACCATAATGAACACTACAACAACGAAAATCAGAACAACGAACACTTCAACAACGAACACTACAACAACGAACATCTCAACAACGAACCTCTCAACAACGAACACTATAAACAATGAACACCAAAACAACGAACATCACAACAACGAACACCACAACAACGAACATCTCAACAACGAACTCTACAACTATGAACATCTCAACAACAAACACCACAACAACGAACTTTACAACAACGAACATTTCAACATCGAACGTCTCAACAACGAACATCTCAACTACGAACACTACAACAATGAACACTACCACAACGAGCACCACAACAACGAACACCTCAACAACGAACACTACAACAACAAACACCACAAGAACGAACATCACAACAACGAACATCACAACAACGAACATCTCAACAACGAACACCACAATAATAACACCACAACAACGAAATCAGAACAACGAACACTACAACAACGAACTTTACAACAACGAACACCACAACAACGAACAATACAAAAACGAACACCACAACAACGAACTCCACAACAACGAACTTTACAGCAACGAACACCTCAACAACGAACATTACAACAACGAACACCACTACATCGAACACCACTACAACGAACACTACAATAATTAACACTACTACAACGAAACAATACAACATTGAACACTACAACAACGAACAAAACAACAACGAACACTTCAACAACGAACACTACAACAACGAACACCACAACAACGAACACCACAACAACGAACACTACAACAACGAACACCACAACAACGAACACCACAACAACAAACACTACAACAACGAACACCACAACAACGAAAATTACAACAATGAACACTACAACAACTAACATTACAACAACGAACACTACAACAACAAACACTACAACAACGAACGCTACAACAACGAACACCACAACAACGAACATTAGAACAACGAACACTACTACAACGAACGTTATAAGAACGAGCTCCACAACAAGGAACACTACAACAACGAACACTACAACACGAACACTACATCAACGAACACCACAACAACGAACATCTCAACAACGAACATCTCAACAACGAATATCTCAACAACGAACAATACAACAATGAACATCACAACAACGAACATTACAACAACGACCACCACAACAACGAACATCTCAACAACGAACCTCTCAACAACGACCATCTCAGCAACGAACAGTACAACAACGAACATCTCAACAACGAACACTGCAACAACGAACACTACAACAACGAACACTACAACAACGAACACCAAAACAACGAACACTACAACAACGAACACTACAAAAACGAACACTACCAAACGAACACCACAACAACGAACACTAAAACAACGAACACTACAAGAACGAACATCTCAACAACGAACATCTCAACAACGAACACTACAACAACGAACACTAGAACAACGAACACCACAACAACGAACACCACAATAATGAACACTACAAAAACGAACATTAGAACAACGAACACCACAACAACGAACACCACAATAATGAACACTACAACAACGAAAATCAGAACAACGAACACTTCAACAACGAACACTACAACAACGAACACTACAACTACGAACGTCTTAACAACAAACACCACAACAACGAACTTTACAACAACGAACATTTCAACATCGAACATCTCAACATCGAACGTTTCAACAACGAACATCTCGACTACGAACACTACAACAATGAACACTACAACAACGAGCACCACAACAACGAACATCTCAACAACGAACACTACAACAACGAACACCACAAGAACGAACATCACAACAAACGAACATCTCAAAAACGAACACCACAATAATGAACACTACAACAACGAAAATCAGAACAACGAACACTACAACTACGAAAACCTTAACAACAAACATCACAACAACGAACTTTACAACAACGAACATTACAACAATGAACACTACAACAACAAACACTACAACAACGAACAGTACAACAACGAATATTACAACAACGAACACTACAACAACGATCACTACTACAACGAACACTACAACAACGAACTTTACAACAATGAACACTACAACAATGAACACTACAACAACGAACACTACAACAACGAACACTACAACAACGAACACCACATCAACGAACACCACAACAACAAACATCTCAACAACGAACATCTCAACAACGAATATCTCAACAACGAACACTACAACAACGAACATCACAACAACGAACATTACAACAACGACCACCACAACAACGAACATCTCAGCAACGAACCTCTCAACAACGAACATCTCAACAACGAACACTACAACAACGAACATCTCAACAATGAACATCTCAACAACGAACACTACAACAACGAACACTACAATAACGAACACTACAACAACGAACACTACAACAACGAACACCAAAACAACGAACACTACAACAACGAAAACTACAACAACGATCACTACCACAACGAACACCACAACAACGAACACTACAACAACGAACACTAAAACAACGAACACTACAACAACGAACATCTCAACAATGAAAACTACAACAATGAACACTACAACAACGAACACCACAACAACGAACATCTCAACAACGAACACTACAACAACGAACATCACAACAACGACCATCACAAAAACGAACATCTCAACAACGAACATCTCAACAACGAACATTACAACAACGAACACTAGAACAACGAACACCACAACAACGAACACCACAATAATGAACACTACAACAACGAACACTAGTACAACGAACACCACAGCAACGAACACCACAAAAATGAACACTACAACAACGAAAATCAGAACAACGAACACTTCAACAACGAACATCTTAACAACAAACACCACAACAACGAACTTTACAAGAACGAACATCTCAACAACGAACATCTCAACAACGAACCTCTCAACAACGAACACTATAAACAACGAACACAACAACAACGAACATCACAACAACGAACACCACAACAACGAACATCTCAACAACGAACTCTACAACTACGAACATCTCAACAACAAACACCACAACAACGAACTTTACAACAACGAACATCTCAACAACGAACATCTCAACAACGAACCTCTCAACAACGAACACTACACCAACGAACACCACAACAACGAACATCACAACAACGAAGACCACAACAACGAACATCTCAACAACGAACATCTCAACATCGAACGTGTCTACAACGAACATCTCAACTACGAACACTAAAACAATGAACACTACAACAACGAGCACCACAACAACGAACATCTCAACAACGAACATCTCAACAACGAACACCACAATAATGAGCACTACAACAATGAAAATCAGAACAACGAACACTACAACAACGAACACTACAACAACGAACACTACAACTACGAAAACCTTAACAAACAAACACCACAACAACGAACTTTACAACAACGAACACCACAACAACGAACTTTACAACAACGAACACCACAACAACGAACAATACAACAACGAACACCACAAACACGAATTCCACAACAACGAACTTTACAGCAACGAACACCTCAACAACGAACATTACAACAACGAAAATCACAAAAACGACCATTACAACAACGAACACCACTACAACGAACACCACTACAATGAACACTACAATAATTAACACTACTACAACGAACAATACAACATTGAACACTACAACAACGAACACTACAACAACGAACACTTCAACAACGAACACTTCAACAACGAACACCACAACAACGAGCACCACAACAACGAACACTACAACAACGAACACCACAACAACGAACACCACAACAACAAACACTACAACAACGAACACCACAACAACGAAAATTACAACAATGAACACTACAACAACTATCATTACAACAACGAACACTACAACAACAAACACTACAACAACGAACGCTACAACAACGAACACCACAACAACGAACATTAGAACAACGAACACTACAACAACGAACGTTATAAGAACGAACTCCACAACAAGGAACACTACAACAACGAACACTACAACAACGAACACTACAACAACGAACACCACATCAACGAACACCACAACAACGAACATCTCAACAACGAACATCTCAACAACGAATATCTCAACAACGAACAATACAACAACGAACATCACAACAACGAACATTACGACAACGACCACCACAACAACGAACATCTCAACAACGAACCTATCAACAACGAACACTACAACAACGAACACTACAACAACGAACACTACAACAACGTACACTACAACAACGAACACTACAACAACGAACACCAAAACAACGAACACTACAGCAACGAACACTACAACAACGAACACTACCACAACGAAACACCACAACAACGAACACTACAACAACGAACACTAAAACAACGAACACTACAACAACGAACATCTCAACAACGAACATCTCAACAACGAACACTAGAACAACGAACACTAGAACAACGAACACCACAACAACGAACACCACAATAATGAACACTACAACAACGAACATTAGAACATCGAACACCACAACAACGAACACCACAATAATGAACACTGCAACAACGAAATCAGAACAACGAACACTTCAACAACGAACACTACAACAACGAACATCTCAACAACGAACCTCTCAACAAACGAACACTATAAACAACGAACATCACAACAACGAACACCACAACAACGAACATCTCAACAACGAACTCTACAACTATGAACATCTCAACAACAAACACCACAACAACGAACTTTACAACAACGAACATTTCAACATTCGAACGTCTCAACAACGAACATCTCAACTACGAACACTACAACAATGAGCACTACCACAACGAGCACCACAACAACGAACACCTCAACAAACGAACACTACAACAACAAACACCACAAGAACGAACATCACAACAACGAACATCACAACAACGAACATCTCAACAACGAATACCACAATAATAAACACCACTACAACGAAATCAGAACAACGAACACTACAACAACGAACACTACAACTACGAAAACCTTAACAACAATCACCACAACAACGAACTTTTACAACAACGAACACGACAACAACGAACAATACAAAAACGAACACCACAACAACGAACTCCACAACAACGAACTTTACAACAACGAACACCTCAACAACGAACATTACAGCAACGAAAATCACAAAAACGACCATTACAACAACGAACTCCACTACAACGAACACTACAATAATTAACACTACAACAACGAACAATACAACATTGAACACTACAACAACGAACAAAACAACAACGAACACTTCATCAACGAACACTACAACAACGAACACTACAACAACGAGCATTACAACAATGAACACTACAACAACGAGCATTACAACAATGAACACTACAAGAACGATTACTACAACAATGAACTATTGAACGTCAATACAATGAAGTATTGGTGTGACATTATCCAGTTGTTGGACCCTGCCTTTTTGGTGGTGATCCTGGAAGGGTCCGCCACCCGGGCCAAACCTCAACACTTCCAAGCTAACTATATTATCTCCATCTCTGATAGTCATCTAGCCCATGATTCTTTACACAGATTAAACCATCTTTATAGACCTTAGTTGTGTTGCTTGGTGCTTTTCCTGATAGTTTCCTCTGCCCAATAGATATTTCCAGAGGAAAGATGAGTAAGATTATTATTGTTGTGGTGTTAGTGGTGGGGATGACGGGAAGATATGCCCAGTGGCAAATGGCGGGGGAATCTTAGAGCAGAAACCAACTGCTCCAGCTGCGGCAGTAGGTGAAGGACTACCAAGAGGACAACACTGGAGTAGGAGGCCAGGCTGGGCAGGTGGCTGTCGATCTCAACCTGCTTCCACCTCTGCCCACTTGTGACCCCTCACTCCTACAGGATCAACGGCTAGACTCCTTCCTGGACCACCTGCCTCTAGTGGGCACACACCGGCGGCAACAACACACACGCATGCAGGTGGAAGGCCTCAAGGCCTTCCTGCTGCAGGTGGGAGAGGAGCCCAAGACCCAGCCTCCTGAAGGATGGTTCAGCTGGAAAAATAGCAGTGATTTTCGTCTTCGTCCTTCTCTATCTCTGCCTTAACAGTGGTCAGGCGTACACTCTATGCCCACTCCAGTAGGGAGTACTACTTCCACGAAGCTAAATCTCTCTCCCGCGAAGCCTGATCACACACCCTCATATACCATTAAAACCCAAAAACACACCGGTACAATACCCACAACAACAACAACAACACCCACAACAACAACATCAACAGGAGCAACAACAACAACATCAACAGGAGCAACAACAACAACATCAACAACAACAACATCAACACCCAAGTCAACAACATCAACACCCAAGTCAACAACAGCAACAACATCAACACCCAAGTCAACAACATCAACATCCAAGTCAACAACAACATCAACACCCAAGTCAACAACAACAACAACAACAAGGACAAACAAAGGCTAAAACCAAACGATTAGGTCGTGGATAACCTGCCCCAGAAAGTTTTAGGGTGCAATTATTGGCCTTAAAGGAAAAAGAATATAAGAGCTTGAGGTCAATTCAACGTATTTATCTCGCTCAATTGGTGTGAAGGGAGAGCAGAGATCTATGGGTATGATGCGGCAAACATCGAGAGGTGCGAAGACGCCCTCCTCCAGATAATGAAGAACGGCGCAAAATGAGACTAGGCCTACCTCGGACAAAGGGAGTGGTAGTCCCGTTGTTGACAGCGGGAGTGGTAGTCCCGTTGTTGACAGCGGGAGTGGTAGCGACGCTACGTGTCCTGTTGTTGGCAACAGGAGTGGTGTGTGTGTGTGTGTATGTGTACACCTTGTTGTACTTGTGGGGGTTGAACTCTGGCACTTTGGTCCCGACTCTTAACTGTCAATCAACTGGTGTACAGATTCCTAAGCCTACTGGGCTCTATCATATCTACATTTGAAACTGTGTATAGAGTCAGCCTCCACCACATCACTGTCTAATGCATTCCACCTGTTAACTACTCTGACACTGAAATAGTTCTTTCTAACGTCCCTGTGGCTCATTGGGTACTCGATCTCCACCTGTGTCCCCTTGTTCGCGTACCACCCGTTTTAAACTTTTTATCCTTAACTACCCTGCCAATTCCTCACAGAATTTTGTAGGTAGTGATCATGTCTTCCCATACTCTTCTGTCTTCCAGTGTCGTGAGGTGCATTTTACGCAGCCTTTCCTCGTAACTAATGCCTCTTAGTTTTGGGACTAGTCTAGTGGCATACCACTTAACTTTTTCAAGCTTCGTCTTGTGCTTGACAAGGCTCTATGCTGGGGCCGTATACTCCAGTCTTACATATGCCGTATACAAGATTCTGAATGATTCCTTACACAGGTTCCTGAAGGTTCTTCTGATGTTAGCCAGCCACGCATCTGCCGCAGATGTAATTCTTTTTATGTGGGCTTCAGGAGACAGTTTTGGTGTGATATTTTTTTTTTTTTTTTTTTTTTTTTTTGAGATATATACAAGAGTTGTTACATTCATGTACAGCCACTAGTACGCGAAGCGTTTCGGGCAGGTCCCTGGAATACGATCCCCTGCCGCGAAGAATCGTTTTTTTCATCCAAGTACACATTTTACTGTTGCGTTAAACAGAGGCTACAGTTAAGGAATTGCGCCCAGTAAATCCTCCCCGGCCAGGATACGAACCCATGACATAGCGCTCGCGGAACGCCAGGCGAGTGTCTTACCACTACACCACGGAGACTGTAAAGTATATATATTACTGTATATATATTAACTATATCTTTCTCTCAGTGCGTTTCAGGAAGTACTTCATCTCATATTCTGTATCTGGTGTCTGGCCTCCTCTTTCCACCGCCTTGTTTATGAACTTATCTATTTGTACTCACGTATTTGTGCCTGCAGGATCGGGCATTGACTCTTGAATCCCGCCTTTCGAGCCCGTTTCCTACAGCAATGACTACGGTCCTATTTCCCTGTCATATCTAGTTTTAAAATTATGAATAGAATTTGCTTCCACAAAATGCTCCTTAAGATCATTCCATTTTTCCACTACTCTCACACTAAAAGAAAACTTCCTAACATCTCTGTGACTTATCTGAGTTTCCAGCTTCCACCCATGTCCCCCCTCGTTCTATTACTATTTTCTGTGGACATTTCGTCTATTTCTACTCTGTCAATTCCCTTCAGAATTTTATTTATTAATATCATATCCCGCTTCCTTCTTTTTTCTAGTGTCGTAAGGCTCAGTTCCTTCAGGCGCTCTTCATACCCCATCCCTCGTAATGCAGGAATGAGTCTCGTTGCAAACTTCTGAACCTTTTCCCGTTTCCTTATGTGTTTCTTCTGGTTGGTACTCCATGATGGCGACATACTCTAAGACTGACTTCACGTCGGCAGTGTAAAGCGCCCTAAATGCCTCCTTAATTAGGTTTCTGAATGATGTTCTTTCTTTTGCCAGAGTAGAGTACACTGCTGTCGATATCCTATTTATATGTACCTCAGGAGTTAGATTAGGTGTTACGTCCACACCCTGGTCTCTTTCTCGAGTTGTCACAGGTAGGCAGTTCTCCTTCAATGTTATACTGTCCCTTTTGGTCTCCTATCACCTTATCCCATTTTCATAACTTTACATTTGCTCGTATTGAACTCCAATTGCCATTTCTCTGACTATCTCTGCTACCTGTTCAAGTCCTCTTGGAGGATCCTACAATCCTCATCTGTCACAACTCTTGTCATCAACTTTGGGTCATCCGCGAACATCAACATGTAGGATTCTACTCCTGTAAACATGTCATTAATGTATATTAAAAATAGAATTGGTCCCAGCACCGATCCTTGAGGTTTCGCTTCTTCCAACCGTTGGAACTACTCCGTCAGTCGATTTATGTGTTGTTTCCAGCTATCGGCGTACACCACTATATCGTCTATGTACACGGCGCAGCCTTCCATCCGTCTTAGCACTTTCGTTGATCATCCTCTGAAAACAACTTCCGCTGTTCTTCATACCAAACGGAAGCACTTTGTACTGGTACAATCCGTCTGGAGTAGCAAACGCTGACATCTTTCTCGCACTCGGAGACAAAGGGATTTGATAATATCCTTTCAGCAGATCGACCTTGGTGACAAACCTTGCGTTTACCACTTGGTCGATGCAATCACTTATTTGGGGCATCGGGTGAGAATCCGACACGGTTATGGAATTCACTTTGCAATAGTCGGTGCAAAAACGATATGATCCGTCACTCTTCTTGACCAGCACACAGGGCGAGCTCCACTCACTGTTGCTGGGCTCAGCGAGATCATTCGCTAGAAGATATTCCACCTCCTGTCGCATAATCTTCCTCTTCTCAGGCTCACCCGATAAGCAATCTGCTTCATTGGCTTTCCTCCGCACACATCTACCTCGTGCACCACACTCATGTGCCGTCGGTGCACATCTGTAAAGAGTGACTGGTTCCTTCTTATCAGGGTCACTAGATCTCTCCTTTTCCCTTTATCCAGATGAAGCAGCCTCTCTTCTAGATGTATCAAGCTTTCCGTATTTGACAGGCGCGTACCATCGGCACGGGCCCACTTTCCTTCCTCTGCTGGCAACACTTGGCTCATCTCCCATACACAGAACCAATTTCCCTTCTTGCGACTGTGTTTCACACCGTCACTCTCGCACTCTCTTGCTCCTCTGGGAAGTATGGCTTCAAACGGTTGATATAACATACCTGTGTCTTGCGGGGGCGATTCGACTGCTGATCTCATAACTTACAGGACCCACACGCCGAATAACCGAGTATGACCACCCAAAGCGTGATTCCGTCACTCTACCTCTCCCAGGTAGCAACATCATCACTCTGGCTCCTGCCTCGAACTCCCTTGAGACAGCCTTCTTGTCGTACCAGATCGACATCTTCTCTTGCTCTGTCTTCAGGCGTTCAGCAGCAATTCCTTTGCGTTTCCAATCGTTCATGGAATCTCTGCACATACTCTTCCACTGTCCCTAACGTCTTCTCCACCGTCAACTGCTCCTTCAGCATCAATAACGGGCTCCTTACTTCGTGCCCAAACACCAGTTGGAATGGAGAGAATCCCCGAGACTCAACTATAGCATCTTTGATTGCAAACAGGGCTGGATATACAGCTTCATCTCATTCTGCTCCCTATTCTGCAAAATACACTCTCAAGATGGTCTTCAGAGTGGAGTGAAACCTCTCAATCGCTCCCTGCGATTGCGGTATATAAGGTGACGATCGTAGTTGGGCTCTTCCTCAGCTCGCAATAGCCTGCCTAAACCACCTCGTCTGGAACACCCTTACACAGTCGGACTGGATCTCCTTGGGCTCACCTACCCAAGCAAGGAACCGCTGAAGGTGTCCCATGACGCATCTCGATGTCACCTTCCGCACTGGGATCGCCTCTGGAAATCTCGTTGAAGCACACATGATGGTCAATAAGTAATTATTTCCCTTTCTTGTCCTAGGCAAGGGTCCCACAACGTCGATTATTAGGCGTTCAAACGCCTGGCCAAACACAGGAACTGGAACCAAAGGCACTTTCGGGATGGCTGGGACGTCCTTCCCCGCCCTCTTGCACGGTAAACACGTCTTGCAAATTCGTCTTACATCCGCGTCCATGCCCGGCAAATAAAAATGTTCCCAAAGCCTGCTTAAGGTCTTGGTTACTCCTAAGTGACCCGCGGGATCCACTGAGTGTGCAAGCTTTAGTACCGCGTTTCTGTACCGCGCCGACACCACCACCTGATGCCTCACTCTCAGCATACTATCACCCACTTATTCCCTTACCAGTCTCCACTGCCTCATTAGCACTCCCTTCTCCACGAAGAAGTGAGTCAGTGACTCGGGTCCGGCGAGACCTCCTTCCGCCTCCCGTACCAACTCGGGAAACTCTTCCTTTTGCAGCTCACCTAGACGGGTACGGTCAATACCTAGAGGACTGGTGAGAGTAACTTGGACACTCCTATCCAACCCTTCCTCACCTGTCGCTTGTCTTCTGGCCTCCTCTCAGAACAAATGATCGAGCCCCAGATCACCCAGCATGTTCTCTTCGGCGTGACTGGATCCGCTCACATCATCTTCCCTGACGTCTCGTACCGACGTCACCGCGCATACCGGAAATGCCACTCTCGCAATTTCCGTTTCGCCACTGCTGGCGCCCGTCCTGCTGCTCTGTCGATAGGGCTCTATACACTCCTCACCCTTAATCAAATTCGAGAGAACACATCCCCCACAGAAGTCATTCCCTAGGATCACCTGAGCTTCCATCCTGGGCAGTAAAGCACAGACCCCTACCACGAGAGTCTGAATTAGGAGTCGCCTTATGAAGGGGCATCCTCACTTGTCTCCCCAACGTCCTTACCAGGGCCTCCCCTGTACTGGAACTTCTGTAGTCTTCGAGGAATAGGGATTCACTAACAATGGTGAAGTCGGATCCCGTGTCCCTCAGGATCCTTCCTGGAACAGGCACAGCTCCTCTTATCTTCACCGTCCCCTCACACACAAAGGGGTGAATCCTCTTCTCCCTCATCACCGGCATATCACCTGAGTTATTGTTGGCTTCTTTCGCTTCCTATCCTCGCGAAAGCCACGTTCCCACCGTGCCTGGGGCGACTGCACTCCCTTGCAAAGTGTCCTCATCCCACAAAGTTGTAACACCGACCGCCTCTCCTGGGCGACCCTCTACCAGTCACCCTGGTAGCACCAACGGTACAGATTTCCTGGGTCCTCCTAGGACTCCCCGTTGTCGGTTCCCGGGCAGCAGCACTCGCTCCCGAGCTAGGTCCACTGCTCACAGTTTGGGGCTTCCTCCCTGCATCCTTTGAGCTCTTGAACCGGGTTACTTCATCGGGCACACTTCTCTTGGGAGAGTCCCCACCCGTCCTCGCTCCTCCTGAACTCCTAAAGCTCCCTCCCGACATGGGTAAGGCGAGTGTCTTGGCGGCCGCTCCATCCTGAGATGTAGTGCCTCCTCCAGCATGTTGGCTCGGTCCGCTGCAGCCTTCAGGTCCTTAATACCTGCTTCTCTCACCCTTACGCTCAACTCAGGATGGAGCACTGACATAAAATTCTCCATCACTATCAGTCGTTTGATCTCATCCACCGACTCTGCTTCCTCTGCCTTCAACCATAGTAGGAATTTCCGTTCCATTTCCCTGGCGGTCTCGGCGTAAGACTTTCCCGACGCTCTCGTACAGTCTCTGAACAGCTTCTCCGGAGTCATCCGGAACGAGTGGAGCACCGCATTCTTAATTGCGTCGTAACTAGCACAACTCCTCTAGGTCCAGCATGTTGTAGGCTTCCCGGGCCTCACCGGTAAACCTGCCCTGGACCAGAGCATCCCAATCATCTTCCGGCCACTCCTTCAGAGTCACTATCCGTTCGAAGTGTTCGAAGAACGCCTCAGCTTCTTGAGGTTCGAACGTAGGTAAGTCACGTTCCATTATCTTGAGGTCATCCCACTGTGCAGGTAGTGAGGGCAGCCCACGCTCAACGCGATGCAATTCGACTTCTTTCTTTGCCTTTATCTCCTCTAGTCGCAGTTGTCTCTCTCTCCTTCTTCTCGCCGCAGCCGAGCTTCACGCTCACGCTCCTCTCGCTGCAGCCGAGCTTCACGTTCCTCTCGCTGCAGCCGAGCTTCACGTTCCTCTCGCTATAGCCGAGCTTCACGTTCCTCTCGCTGCAACCGAGCTTCACGTTCCTCTCGCTGAAGCCGAGCTTCATGCTCGTACTCCACTCGCTGCATTTGCGCTTCTCTCTCCTCTCGTCTCAGTTGGGCTTCCAGTTGCATCTTCATTACTTCCAGTTGCAGGCTCCTCTTACTACTGCTCGACCCTCCACTGCTCCCACGTTCACTGTGAGTCCTCCCCACACTAGTAGCTCTTGGGATGGCTCTAGTTGGGACGGTTCACCTTGGGATGGCCCATCTTGGGACGGCTCTTCCCCTGTTGTCACTTCTCGAGCTGTGAGTTGTGCCATTATTTCTAGCCTACGCTCCGCCACCTTAGTCGTCCTCCATCGGATCCCCAAGTGGCCTGACACTTGTTGGTGCTGGGCTTTGGTATACTCCTTCAAAATTTTCTCATCCCTCGTATCCATAAATTTCTTTACTTTATCCTCCTCCATCTCTATGTTATCGAGCATACACGACAGCACAGACAAGTCAGTAGGTACTACTTTCACAGTTTCATTCCCTTAGCTGGTTGGGCAACAGTATCACTGAATTCACTGGCAACACTGTCTTGATTAATGCATCCTGGCGAGGTTGCGAGTTCTTGTAACGGGGTGGGCTGGGGCTCCACTAGCAATCAGCTGCTAGGGGCTCAGAAGGCAGAATACTCAGCCCCCTGAGTCTTGACTGCCAGACAAAAAGGTTGCAGGAATTCTTTTCCCGCTTCCTTCCCTATCTTCTTTTAACATGGTCGCCAGCTAGGTTAGTATATCTGCACCCCAGCGATGCAGTTCAGTGGGTGTTTTCTATACTGTTTGTTTAGAACAACGAACACTACAACAACGAACGTTATAAGAACGAACTCCACAACAAGGAACACTACAACAACGAACACTACAACAACGAACACTACAACAACGAACACCACATCAACGAACACCACAACAACGAACATCTCAACAACGAACATCTCAACAACGAATATCTCAACAACGAACAATACAACAACGAACATCACAACAACGAACATTACGACAACGACCACCACAACAACGAACATCTCAACAACGAACCTATCAACAACGACCATCTCAACAACGAACACTATAAACAACGAACACCACAACAACGAACATCACAACAACGAACACCACAACAACGAACTTTACAACAACGAACATCTCAACAACAAACACCACAACAACGAACTTTACAACAACGAACATCTCAACAACGGACATCTCAACAACGACCATCTCAACAACGAACACTATAAACAACGAACACCACAACAACGAACATCACAACAACAAACACCACAACAACGAACTTTACAACAACGAACATCTCAACAACGAACATCTCAACAACGAACATCACAACAACGAACACCACAACAACGAACATCTCAACAACGAACTCTACAACTACGAACATCTCAACAACAAACACCACAACAACGAACTTTACAACAACGAACATCTCAACAACGAACCTCTCAACAACGAACACCACAACAACGAAAATTACAACAATGAACACTACAACAACTAACAATACAACAACGAACACTATAACAACAAACACTACAACAACGGACGCTACAACAACGAACACCACAACAACGAACATTAGAACAACGAACACTACAACAACGAACGTTATAAGAACGAACTTCACAACAAGGAACACTACAACAACGAACACTACAACAACATACACTACAACAACGAACACTACAACAACAAACACTACAACAACGAACATTACAACAATCAACACTACAACAACGAACACTACAACAACGAACAGTACAACAACGAACACCACACCAACGAACATTACAACAACGAACACTACAACAACGAACACTACAACAACGAACACTACAACAACGAACTTTACAACAATGAACACTACAACAACGAACACTACAACAACGAACACTACAACAACGAACACTACAACAACGAACACCACATCAACGAGCACCACAACAATGAACATCTCAACAACGAACATCTCAACAACGAATATCTCAACAACGAACACTACAACAACGAACATCACAACAACGAACATTACAACAACGACCACCACAACAACGAACATCTCAGCAACGAACCTCTCAACTACGAACATCTCAACAACGAACATCTCAACATCGAACATCTCAACAACGAACACTACAACAACGAACACTACAACAACGAACACTACAACAACGAACACTACAACAACGAACACCAAAACAACGAACACTACAACAACGAACACTACAACAACGAACACTACCACAACGAACACCACAAGAACGAACACTACAACAACGAACACTAAAACATAGAACACTACAACAACGAACATCTCAACAACGAACCTCTCAACAATGAACACTAAAAAAACGAACACCACAACAACAAACATCTCAACAACGAACACTACAACAACAAACACTACAACAACGAACATTACAACAATGAACACTACAACAACGAACACTACAACAACGAACAGTACAACAACGAACACCACAACAACGAACATTACAACAACGAACACTACACAACGAACACTACAACAACGAACACTACAACAACGAACTTTACAACAATGAACACTACAACAACGAACCCTACAACAACGAACACTACAACAACAAACACTACAACAACGAACACCACATCAACGAACACCACAACAACGAACATCTCAACAATGAACATCTCAACAACGAATATCTCAACAACGAACACTACAACAACGAACATCACAACAACGAACATTACAACAACGACCACCACAACAACGAACATCTCGGCAACGAACCTCTCAACTACGAACATCTCAACAACGAACACTACAATAACGAACACTACAACAACGAACACTACAACAACGAACACCAAAACAACGAACACTACAACAACGAATACTACAACAACGAACACTACCACAACGAACACCACAAGAACGAACACTACAACAACGAACACTAAAACAACGAACACTACAACAACGAACATCTCAACAACGAACATCTCAACAATGAACACTACAACAATGAACACTAAAACAACGAACACCACAACAACGAACATCTCAACAACGAACACTACAACAACGAACATCACAACAACGACCATCACAAAAACGAACCTCTCAACAACGAACATCTCAACAACGAACATTACAACAACGAACACTAGAACAACGAACACCACAATAACGAACACCACAATAATGAACACTACAACAACGAACAATAAAACAACGAACACCACAGCAACGAACACCACAATAAAGAACACTACAACAACGAAAATCAGAACAACGAACACTTCAACAACGAACACTACAACAACGAACACTACAACTACGAACATCTTAACAACAAACACCACAACAACGAACTTTACAACAACGAACATCTCAACAACGAACATCTCAACAACAAACCTATCAACAACGAACACTATAAACAACGAACACCACAACAACGAACATCACAACAACGAACACCACAACAACTAACATCTCAACAACGAACTCTACAACTACGAACAACTCAACAACAAACACCACAACAACGAACTTTACTACAACGAACATCTCAACAACGAACATCTCAACAACGAACCTCTCAACAACGAACACTACAACAACGAACACCACAACAACGAAAATTACAACAATGAACACTACAACAACTAACATTACAACAACGAACACTACAACAACAAACACTACAACAACGGACGCTACAACAACGAACTTTACTACAACGAACATCTCAACAACGAACAACTCAACAACGAACCTCTCAACAACGAACACTACAACAACGAAAACCACAACAACGAAAATTACAACAATGAACACTACAACAACTAACATTACAACAACGAACACTACAACAACAAACACTACAACAACGGACGCTACAACAACGAACACCACAACAACGAACATTAGAACAACGAACACTACAACAAACAAACGTTATAAGAACGAACTTCACAACAGGGAACACTACAACAACATACACTACAACAACGAACACTACAACAGCAAACACTACAACAACGAACATTACAACAATGAACACTACAACAACGAACACTACAACAACGAACAGTGCAACAACGAACACCACAACAACGAACATTACAACAACGAACACTACAACAACGAACACTACAACAACGAACACTATAACAAAGAACTTTACAACAATGAACACTACAACAGCGAACACTACAACAACGAACACTACAACAACGAACACTACAACAACGAACACCACATCAACGAGCACCACAACAACGAACATCTCAACAACGAACATCTCAACAACGAATATCTCAAATACGATCACTACAACAACGAACATCACAACAACGAACATTACAACAACGACCACCACAACAACGAACATCTCAGCAACGAACCTCTCAACTACAAACATCTCAACAACGAACACTAGAACAACGAACATCTCAACAACGAACACTACAACAACGAACACTACAACAACGAACACTACAACAACGAACACTACAACAACGAACACCAAAACAACGAACACTACAACAACGAACACTACCACAACGAACACCACAAGAAAGAACACTACAACAACGAACACTAAACAACGAACTCTACAACAACGAACATCTCAACAACGAACATCTCAACAATGAACACTACAACAATGAACAATAAAACAACGAACACCACAACAACGAACATCTCAACAACGAACATTACAACAACGAACATCACAACAACGACCATCAGAAAAACGAACCTCTCAACAACGAACATCTCAACAACGAACATTACAAAAACGAACACTAAAACAACGAACACCACAACAACGAACACCACAATAATGAACACTACAACAACGAACACTAACACAACGAACACCACAGCAACGAACACCACAATAATGAACACTACAACAACGAAAATCAGAACAACGAACACTTCAACAACGAACACTACAACAACGAACACTACAACAACGAACTTTACAACAATGAACACTACAACAACGAACACTACAACAACGAACACTACAACAACAAACACTACAACAACGAACACCACATCAACGAACACCACAAACAACGAACATCTCAACAACGAACATCTCAACAACGAATATCTCAACAACGAACACTACAACAACGAACATCACAACAACGAACATTACAACAACGACCACCACAACAACGAAACATCTCAGCAACGAACCTCTCAACTACGAACATCTCAACAACGAACACTACAACAACGAACACTACAACAACGAACACTACAACAACGAACACCAAAACAACGAACACTAAAACAACGAACACTACAACAACGAACACTACCACAACGAACACCACAAGAACGAACACTACAACAACGAACACTAAAACAACGAACACTACAACAACAAACATCTCAACAACGAACATCTCAACAATGAACACTACAACAATGAACACTAAAACAACGAACACCACAACAACGAACATCTCAACAACGAACACTACAACAACGAACATCACAACAACGACCATCACAAAAACGAACCTTTCAACAACGAACATCTCAACAACGAACATTACAACAACGAACACTAAAACAACGAACACCACAACAACGAACACCACAATAATGAACACTACAACAACGAACACTAAATCAACGAACACCACAGCAACGAACACCACAATAATGAACACTACAACAACGAAAATCAGAACAACGAACACTTCAACAACGAACACTACAACAACGAACACTACAACTACGAACATCTTAACAACAAACACCACAACAACGAACTTTACAACAACGAACATCTCAACAAACGAACATCTCAACAACGAACCTCTCAACAACGAACACTATAAACAACGAACACCACAACAACGAACATCACAACAACGAACACCACAACAACGAACTTTACAACAACGAACATCTTAACAACAAACACCACAACAACGAACTTTACAACAACGAACATCTCAACAACGGACATCTCAACAACGACCATCTCAACAACGAACACTATAAACAACGAACACCACAACAACGAACATCACAACAACAAACACCACAACAACGAACTTTACAACAACGAACATCTCAACAACGAACATCTCAACAACGAACCTCTCAACAACGAACACTATAAACAACGAACACCACAACAACGAACATCACAACAACGAACACCACAACAACGAACATCTCAACAACGAACTCTACAACTACGAACATCTCAACAACAAACACCACAACAACGAACTTTACAACAACGAACATCTCAACAACGAACATCTCAACAACGAACTCTCAACAACGAACACTACAACAACGAACACCACAACAACGAAAATTACAACAATGAACACTACAACAACTAGCATTACAACAACAAACACTACAACAACAAACACTACAACAACAGACGCTACAACAACGAACACCACAACAACGAACATTAGAACAACGAACACTACAACAACGAACGTTATAAGAACGAACTTCACAACAAGGAACACTACAACAACGAACACTACAACAACATACACTACAACAACGAACACTACAACAACAAACACTACAACAACGAACATTACAACAATGAACACTACAACAACGAACACTACAACAACGAACAGTACAACAACGAACACCACAACAACGAACATTACAACAACGAACACTACAACAACGAACACTACAACAACGAACACTACAACAACGAACTTTACAACAATGAACACTACAACAACGAACACTACAACAACGAACACTACAACAACGAACACTACAACAACGAACACCACATCAACGAGCACCACAACAACGAACATCTCAACAACGAACATCTCAACAACGAATATCTCAACAACGAACACTACAACAACAAACATCACAACAACGAACATTAAAACAACGACCACCACAACAACGAACATCTCAGCAACGAACCTCTCAACTACGAACATCTCAACAACGAACACTAGAACAACGAACATCTCAACAACGAACATCTCAACAACGAACACTACAACAACGAACACTATAAACAACGAACACCACAACAACGAACATCACAACAACGAACACCACAACAACGAACATCTCAACAACGAACTCTACAACTACGAACATCTCAACAACAAACACCACAACAACGAACTTTACAACAACGAACATCTCAACAACGAACATCTCAACAACGAACCTCTCAACAACGAACACTACAACAACGAACACCACAACAACGAAAATTACAACAATGAACACTACAACAACTAGCATTACAACAACAAACACTACAACAACAAACACTACAACAACAGACGCTACAACAACGAACACCACAACAACGAACATTAGAACAACGAACACTACAACAACGAACGTTATACGAACGAACTTCACAACAAGGAACACTACAACAACGAACACTACAACAACATACACTACAACAACGAACACTACAACAACAAACACTACAACAACGAACATTACAACAATGAACACTACAACAACGAACACTACAACAACGAACAGTACAACAACGAACACCACAACAACGAACATTACAACAACGAACACTACAACAACGAACACTACAACAACGAACACTACAACAACGAACTTTACAACAATGAACACTACAACAACGAACACTACAACAACGAACACTACAACAACGAACACTACAACAACGAACACCACATCAACGAGCACCACAACAACGAACATCTCAACAACGAACATCTCAACAACGAATATCTCAACAACGAACACTACAACAACAAACATCACAACAACGAACATTAAAACAACGACCACCACAACAACGAACATCTCAGCAACGAACCTCTCAACTACGAACATCTCAACAACGAACACTAGAACAACGAACATCTCAACAACGAACATCTCAACAACGAACACTACAACAACGAACACTATAAACAACGAACACCACAACAACGAACATCACAACAACGAACACCACAACAACGAACATCTCAACAACGAACTCTACAACTACGAACATCTCAACAACAAACACCACAACAACGAACTTTACAACAACGAACATCTCAACAACGAACCTCTCAACAACGAACACTACACCAACGAACACCACAACAACGAACATCACAACAATGAAGACCACAACAATGAACATCTCAACAACGAACATCTCAACATCGAACGTGTCAACAACGAACATCTCAATTACGAACACTAAAACAATGAACATTACAACAACGAGCACCATGTTACGAATGTCACTAGGATTCTGCCATTACTCTTGATTCTCATATTACTTTATTGTCTTGTTCTTTAATATAGCATCCAGTTGTATGATATAAGATTTTGTATGTTATATATATATATTATAGCATGCTGTAGTGTGCCTGAGTTACATTATATTGTGTGAGGCTTTTTGGTGTTAATTTCTCATGTAGTTTCTCCGTGTGGGCGGTTGACCATATTTGGATATGGCCAGTGTGGGAACATTGTTGTCAATGGAGTGTTTATAGTTTTACCTTGATTTATTCCCATATTTGGTTTCCGTATTATTGTATGGAATGTTGTACCAGTGTTTACTACTCTTTAGTTTAACAATGTTTTGAATATTAGTGCTGCGTTTTATTATTAGAATTTCCACAATGTTTGTGTGGACGGTTAGTTGATTTTTTGGTAGACGCTTGGCCTGCGGACCAAGTCGTGGGCAGAAGCGTGGCAGCTGTATTCGGGAGGAGTCATGTTTTAAGTTAAGTCATTGGTCACTGTTATTTTAGCCCATATAAATGTTAATTATCTGGTTAGATGATATGAGTGTTACCATTGATTAATCCATGTTCTGGTGATATTGCTCATGTCTCAATAATTAATTTCATTCTATAATATTGCATGCTGAAGAATATTTCTGGCTATTATACATTTAAATATTGTTATGATTGTCCCCCTTAGCAAAAATATATTGTTCTCCATTTTATGCAGTGATGTATCTTTACCCCTAGACAATTATTGGCAAGGCCGATTTATTATCTTTTTTATTGCACTGCGGGGAGAAGAACCTTATTTAGTCTCAAGGGTGGTAACAAATGAGGGCCTGTGTCTGGGATAATAAGCCCTTAATTCCCTGTAATGTTGTACAATTAACAGTGCTAATTATTAATAGCAATTGCCTTCCTAGGTACTCTGTGATTATCTAGTGACACCTAATCAAGCCTGTGAAATTATCTGTTCAATCTGAGCTGCTGTGAAAACTTCTAAACGGTTCACGATTTGAGGTAAGTGTTTAGCTTGTGCCAGGGGCCAAGCATAATTTTCAGTGTTGTTTCAAGTGTAAGTTGTGATTACTGAGCCAACCATGGAGGATCAGGTTGCTGCGCTGGTATATCAGCCAAATTTTGGTAAAATTAAAGACTTAAAGAAGTCTGGTTTGTTATTGCTGGCTGATAAATTGAACATAGCAATTTCCAGTAAAATGTTGAAAGCTCAAGTGTTAAGAGTGATTGTCACACACTTGGTGGAGGAGGAGAGACTTGAAGAAGAGTGTTTGGGAGAGTTAGAAGAAGAGTCAAGTAACAAGGTGGCAATCTTAAAGTTGGAGTTGGAGACTAAATTAGAAATGGCTAGGCTGGAAGCAGACAAGCAGAGGTTGGAAGCAGACAAGCAGAGGTTAGAGTTACAGAACCAGACAAAACACCTTGAGTTGGAGGCTCAGTTAAGACTAGCAGAGCAGCAGACTAGACAATTAGAAATTCAGCAGAGTATGGCTGAAAATAATAACAGGTTAGAACAGCAGAGAATTGCAGCAGGGCAAGGTAACACTAGTAATAATCCAGAGAGTGCAAATAGTTCTTCCAAGTACAGTAAACATGTAGAATTACCTAAGTTTAATGAAGAAGATCCAGAAATATTTTTCTTGCATTTTAAGAAACTAGGAGTCAGCATGAACTGCCTGTCGATCAATGGGTTAGCATATTACAAGGACAATTTAAGGGTAAAGCTCAATAGGTATTATCATCTTTGCCGGCTGAGAATTCTTTCGATTTTTAAATTTGTTCAGCAAAGCATTTTGAATGCTTACCAGCAGATCCCAGAGGCACATAGAATAAAATTCAGAAGTTTAAAAAGAGCACATGACCAGACTATTTCTGACTTTGTAAGAGTAAAATTAAATCACTTTGACAGATGGATTAAAGCACTTAATATTACAGAGTTTGAGACTTTAAGAAACCTCATAGTAACTGAGGAAGTAGTGGGATGTCTACCAGAGAAATTAGCTTTATTTATGGCTGAAAATAAACAAACCACTGATCTTATCAAATTAGCCAAGCTAGCTGATGAGCATGAACTACTTACTAAAGTACCTTTCAGAGCACCAATTAACCATTTTAATGCTAAAACTAATCATTATGCTCATAAAAATCATGTTTTCCAGACTCGACCAGCTACTTCACCTTCTCCCCTTAACCCTTCTCCTGTTAAGCCTAAATCTGAGGAACAGACAGGGTTGTCAACCTCAAGTAATGTAGTGATTAAGCCTGCTGTGGGTTCGGCTATTCCGACCACTAGCAGGTATTGCAAGCATTGCAGGAGAAGAGGTCATGTGGTAAATTCATGTTATGCTTTGCAACCCAGAGTTAAGACCAACTGGTCTCATTTATTGTAGAGGTGTGCAAAATAAATTAACTAAGGAACATGTAACTGTAAACCCCAATTGGGTGAAACAGTATTCTCCATATATGTCTTCAGGTAAAGTTTTGTGTGTTAATGGGAAATGGAAGCCATTGGTTCTTCTTCGTGATACTGGTGCTTCCCAAACCTTAATTTCTGCCAGTATACTCTCTAATGTTGAAAAGAGAGATACTAGGAAGTCTGTAGTTCTTCAGAGTGTTGCAGTATGTAAAACTGTACCTCTGATAGATGTTACTTTAAGATCCACCATTACTCCAAGTGTATGCACTGTGGGTGTTAGTACACAGTTGCCCATCCCAGGTGTGGATGTTATATTGGGTAATGATGTGGCCATAAATCATGTTGTGGGTGAGATTGATCCCAGTTTGTTTAACCAGCCAGTTGCAGACCATGTTGTTTATTCTGCCTGTGCTGAAGTTAGTTCTAGGAATGAACAACCGGTTGTAATAGATGGTTTTGTCCATTCTACCTGTGCTGATGTCAGTACTATTATTAATCCAGTTGTCAGTTCTGATGTTGTTACTCAAGCATTTGTTCCAGTAACCAGTACCCCTTCAGTGGAGAAGTGGGATGTGGTTGTTCCAGATTCCTGTGTGGCCGATTTAGTTGTTGAGAGTAAGCCTGATACTATGACTCTGCTTTATTCCAATAAATTGGGAAAGGATGTCCATGTACCATTGTCTTGCCCGCTCACTACGAACGTTGTGCCAGGAGTTGAGAGAAACTTAAAAGCCACGACTCTGTATTCCAGCCAAGTGAATGGTTTAGGACAAGATGTCGGGTTGGCAGAAGTATTCCCGCTCACTCCAAGTTTAGAATCAGTTGTCGAGAGTAAGTCTGTTGTAGAGGCCCCGCCTCACCCTAGTCAAGGTGATAGTATAGGGGAGGAGGTCAAACTACCTGTTACTTGCCCGCTCGCTTCAGATTCCATTAATTTATGTGCATTGAGTAGAACTGACCCTAAGATTTCAGAGAGAAGCAAGGAGACAGTCTGTACTGTAGATCCAGTTCTGGAGAGTGTGGGAGAGCAGCCAGAGGATCAGCTTCTGTTGAGTAGATGGAGACCCATTGAGCCTCCCTCTTCAGTTGTCTGTGAGGATGTGACCCAGCTTGGTAGTGATATTATTGATTGTGAGCAGACAGTACTCCAAGCAGCTCCAGAAGTCATGGGAGGAAATTTTGGTAAAACAATTAAGAGTGTTAAAGTAGCATTTGGATCTAAGTTGCGGAGATTTGTGGGTTGTGATTCTTATTCCATGTGGAGTAAGTATTTCTCATTGTGTACATTGAGTCAGAGTGTGTGTAGGATGTTGAAATCTACTTTTATTCTGCAGGAACCATTTTCTTGTGAAGTAATGGACTGTGGGACATCTTTGTCCAGCCTTGTGGTTGAGCAGAGAGAGTTTACTCAAGTAGGTTGTGCAACCAGTAGTTCTGAGGAAGTGGTGAGTTATACTAGAGCAGTATCTCTATATTCAGATCCAGTTAATTTTGATGCACGAGTGATAAAAGTGTATGTTCCACTCAAGTGTGGTGTTGACTTTCAGAGTCATATTGTGGGTGAAGGATTAAATCATACTGGGGAGCAGATGTTTGAGGCTCCAGGTGTGTATTTCAAGTTGGGGGATAAGGTTATCCTACCTAGTGATAATCATTTTGAAGGGTTTCAGATTGTCCTTGGGCGTTTCTCAAGTAATCTGCTGTGCATCTTCAAGATGTTAAGACCCTTAAACCTTTTGGTTGATTGTTTGTCATCAGACGTAAATCACTTGGGAAGTGATGGTGAAGGTTGTCAAGTTTTCGGCATGTTTTACTTAGTCTTTTGGAAGACTAGAAGGTTGATGATAGTGTGTGTTGTGTTCAAGTTCACCATCAGGAGGTGTGAACTTGTCTTGAGAGTTATGATTGAGATATGGTGCCTAGGCATATGCCTGTTTTCTTTCACTGATCGTTATGACAGAGTTATGAGGCAATTGATTTCTGTGTTCCTTATGGATCATCTGAGTCAGTTCGATCAGGTAGTCTTTGCACTTATCTTGGGTTGTATTTCTTGGTTTGCTAAGTCGGTGTCTTGTGTTTCGGAAGGTTCTATGAATGGGAAAGTTTTATACATAATTGTGAGGTTTAATGCTAATTTCTCTAATTTTAGTATCCATTGGGCGAGAGTATGTGTTCCACAGAGGATCAAGAGTGATGAAGAGCAGATGTCTGTGTCAGAGCATACCCAGGAGAAGTCCCAAATCTACTCAGCATCCAGTCAGCTTCAATTAAGCAGTTCAGCTCCAGAAAAAGGGAGAAATGGAAAATGGAGCCTGTCTTGGAAAAAATCACCATGTGGAAAAGAAATCACATGGAAATACGGGACTGATCTTAGAGAAATAGTAGCAACAGATAGAAAGATAAATTGCCGTGATAACTGTGTGAAAGCAGCTACCTTTCCTGTCAATTCTAATAATGATAATGTTGTTGATAAGAGTGTGAAATATTATCTGAAACTAAGTGATATAAATGAGATAGTACCCTGGAGAGATACATTTGCATACTCCAGTGAAACCTATGTAGTGTTTTTATTTATAAGATGTATGAAATTTTTGAAAAAATGAAATCAACCTTCAGTTAATTTCATTTTTTTTCTTAGGGGACAGGAGGGATGTTACGAATCTCACTAGGATTCTGAAAATAACTCTTGATTCTCATATTACTTTATTGTCTTGTTCTTTAATATAGCATCCAGTTGTATGATATAAGATTTTGTATGTTATATATATATTATAGCATACTGTAGTGTGCCTGAGTTACATTATATTGTGTGAGGCTTTTTGGTGTTAATTTCTCATGTAGTTTCTCCGTTTGGGCGGTTGACCATATTCGGATATGGTCAGTGTGGGAACATTGTTGTCAATGGAGTGTTTATAGTTTTACCTTGATTTATTCCCATATTTGGTTTTCGTATTATTGTATGGAATGTTGTACCAGTGTTTACTACTCTTTAGTTTAACAATGTTTTGAATATTAGTGCTGCGTTTTATTATTAGAATTTCCACAATGTTTGTGTGGACGGTTAGTTGATTTTTTGGTAGACGCTTGGCCTGCGGACCAAGGCGTGGGCAGAAGCGTGGCAGCTGTATTCGGGAGGAGTCATGTTTTAAGTTAAGTCATTGGTCACTGTTATTTTAGCCCATATAAATGTTAATTATCTGGTTAGATGATATGAGTGTTACTATTGATTAATCCATGTTCTGGTGATACTGCTCATATCTCAATAATTAATTTCATTCTATGATATTGCATGCTGACGAATATTTCTGGCTATTATACATTTAAATATTGTTATGATTGTCCCCCTTAGCATAAATATATTGTTCTCCATTTTATGCAGTGATGTATCTTTACCCCTAGACAATTATTGGCAAGGCCGATTTATTATCTTTTTTATTGCACTGCGGGGAGAAGAACCTTATTTAGTCTCAAGGGTGGTAACAAATGAGGGCCTGTGTCCGGGATAATAAGCCTTAATTCCCTGTAATGTTGTACAATTAAGTATTAATTATTAATAGCAATTGCCTTCCTAGGTACTCTGTGAATATCTAGTGACACCTAATCAAGCCTGTGAAATTATCTGTTCAATCTGAGCTGCTGTGAAAACTTCTCAACGGTTCACGATTTGAGGTAAGTGTTTAGCTTGTGCCAGGGGCCAAGCATAATTTTCAGTGTTGTTTCAAGTGTAAGTTGTGATTATTGAGCCAACCATGGAGGATCAGGTTGCTGCGCTGGTATATCAGCCAAATTTTGGTAAAATTAAAGACTTAAAGAAGTCTGGTTTGTTATTGCTGGCTGATAAATTGAACATAGCAATTTCCAGTAAATGTTGAAAGCTCATGTGTTAAGAGTGATTGTCACACACTTGGTGGAGGAGGAGAGACTTGAAGAAGAGTGTTTGGGAGAGTTAGAAGAAGAGTCAAGTAACAAGGTGGCAATCTTAAAGTTGGAGTTGGAGACTAAATTAGAAATGGCTAGGCTGGAAGCAGACAAGCAGAGGTTGGAAGCAGACAAGCAGAGGTTAGAGTTACAGAACCAGACAAAACACCTTGAGTTGGAGGCTCAGTTAAGACTAGCAGAGCAGCAGACTAGACAATTAGAAATTCAGCAGAGTATGGCTGAAAATAATAACAGGTTAGAACAGCAGAGAATTGCAGCAGGGCAAGGTAACACTAGTAATAATCCAGAGAGTGCAAATAGTTCTTCCAAGTACAGTAAACATGTAGAATTACCTAAGTTTAATGAAGAAGATCCAGAAATATTTTTCTTGCATTTTAAGAAACTAGGAGTCAGCATGAACTGGCCTGTCGATCAATGGGTTAGCATATTACAAGGACAATTTAAGGGTAAAGCTCAAGAGGTATTTGCATCTTTGCCGACTGAGAATTCTTTCGATTTTAAATATGTTCAGCAAAGTATTTTGAATGCTGTGACGGTGTTCCCCCTCTTATATTTCTCCCACGCCTGCAGTAAGAGTCATGTCTACTTTTCCCAAACGTTCTCTACGTTGCAGGCTACAATTTTATATATGGGAGAGAGTGGAGTGTTCTCGGAGAGCCGAGAAATTTGTGAAATAGTAATATTTTGGCCTGTGGTTTAGGCCCTTTAGGGAGCCAAGATGGCGCTTGCCTCCCTGATTTCCCGCCAAAACCAGGTGACGTCAGTGGCACCGGATTGGTCACCGACAGCAATGTGGCACCGGGAGCCAATGAAAACCTCCCGTGGCGAAAGTGACGTCACGAAGGAAGGGGGTCCGGCCAGCGCGCCGAGCTGGCGCCAGCAGTCAGACACGACACGTCAAAGAGGTCGGACGTGCGACGATTGGTCCTGTCAGTTTGACAGTTGTTTCCCGCTCCCGTGGATTTACGCGTCACCTGAAGTCTGCCAGTACTCTGTGAGGTCTTCCCTAGTTCATGTGTTGAACCAGAGTGGGGATCGACGGTTATTTGAGCAACAAGTGCTCCAGTCAGGTACTGTGCATGAAGCAGTGAAGCCGTGTAGTGACGTATGTGACGTCTGTGGCAGTTCACCAGTTCGTGACAGCATAGTGGCTGACAGAGCCACTGGGTAGCTGAGGAAGGAGAGGACTATTTGGGGAATCCGGACGACTGTAGCTGAGACGTAGGCGGCAGCCGTTGATGGGAGAAGACGACGGCCAGGAGACCGACTCCAACCCTTCAAGAAGTCAAGAAGGAGGACGGACCTGCAGTGAAGAGGGCACGGAGACGACGCGCTAAACGGTGGGACGACGAGAGGCTCTGGTAGGACACGACGACGTGTCGTGTGGGGGCGTTCCCGACACGAGGACCAGGAGCTACATCTCGACTCTCATCGGAGGATAGGTTGAAGTAGGTGTTTCTAGTTTCCCTCCCCATTTCCCTTTAGTTAGCTATTTTATTCGGCTATATTATCTAGCCTGAGGATTTTATATGTCGTGAGCAAGTCTCACCAATGTCACAGTGAGGCACCAGTTTGCCGTGTAGTACTATCAAGAGTACTTGTAATACTTATGTTGATTATTGGTGTGTACAGGCAGCAGGAACAAGTGATAAATTTACTGTGTTGTGTATATCTTTCTAGAGATTTTGATGTGAACATATAGTGATAAATTATATATAATATTATGCCAGTATTTGGAAGTTAGGCTATGTGCCCAGAAACTATTTATTTTACCATTTACTGATGTCTGATCTATATGCATTATTAAGTCTGTGTTCGTGCAGTGATTAATCATTTGTGAGTACAGTGAATTATTGCAATATCGCCCATGAGAGAAAGTACTGAAAACTCCAGTGTTAATATTCCATAATATATTGTTGAATGAAGGGCAGTGAAGGCCATTACAGTGAGTCCTTGTAGCATTGATTGTAGAAAAGACTGTTTGAGCCTGAGTACAGTGTAACTAAGAAATACGTGCTATTTGTGCCAATATCGAGTGTGCGAGTTTCTAGTAATATTGGAGAATTTAAAGAAACAGCGCGCGTGAATCTGAAAAACAAGCAATAAGCTTCCGCGCGGAGGGGCCAGGCGATCAGCTGTTCTTGACACTTGATGAGGAGGGGAGGTGTTGCCACTTAGTGAGTGCATCCTATTCGTGGGAACTACCGGCCGCTGCCAGGATATTATAGACTGTGGGTTGGTTGGTGTTGTCGTCGTTGATCCTTCTCTATGGACAACCCAACCCACAACTCGGTAGAGTGCTTATACTTCACTAGGAGATCACCCTTGGCGCTTCTGGCTCTTGGAGAGGGGGCTCAACGTCACACATTTAGGGGATGCGGCTCCCACACCTTGCCTCGTTGTCACGTGCACACACCCACTCGAGCTGCTGTGACTCCCCACTCTCTCCTTAGGTAATATGATCTCCTCGATCCCCTTTTGGCTTATTAGTACTACCTTCTACCCTGTCCACAGCAGTGGTTCTTGGTTCTTTCTCTCTCTCTCTCCTTCTTTACTACTTCCTGGGAAGCCTCACTAGGACAAGGGCAAACACCAGCAAATTGGGATACATTTACTGGACAAAGCACATACACGATACATACACACATATAATAATAATGAATCCTATACTCTATAATATCACAATCAGGCTTCACTCCAACACCATCAGAACTCTATTATCAGCTTATCAAGTGGTATCCTATCTCCTGGTTCACCACCTGATACTATCAACCACCTCAAGTTGATCAAGTCTACATACACTGTTGCACTATCAACAAGAGAAATATATATATATATATATATATATATATATATATATATATATATATATATATATATATATATATATATATATATATATATATATATAAATGTGTACAATGAAAATCAGCACGTTAATGCAATAACATATATCAGCATGAATGCTCCTTGATACACTGCAATGATCAATCGATCACTCTATCAGTCCTAGAACACATACATCTGTAGGTAATCCAGCCTACGACTGCAACTCTGAACTTCAGTATAAAAAAACTCCTTGGCATAAGAATGCAAACAACCACTCACCTCTCACTGCGTCTTGCACACTAATGACAACCAAACACTATCAACTCCCTACAAGTAATCCACCAGAACTTCCCTTCCACCTCTGGAAGTTCACTACCCTAATATCTTTAGGTTCTTCCGGGCTTCACTACCAGGATCCTCTGCAGCTCCTCCAGGCTGCTTTCATGAAGTTTTCTTGAGCAACTAAGGTGCTTCACCCCTCTGCTAGGTTCCTCCACAGCTCTCTTGGCTGCTACACCATGAAGTTTCCTCGAGCAACTATGGTGCTTCTCCACCTCTACAGAAGCACGTGACACTCCTCTTCACTGCTTCTCCTCACAGCTCGAGGTCCTCTGCTTCACTACCTTGGAGTCTCATCAATTACTTCATCTATGCTGGCTTCGAAGTTCTCAGCAACTTCTTCCCCAAAGACAAACCTGCAACCCATCGACACTCCAATAAAATGTTCCCCATTAACACATGAACAAAAATAATCACACAATATGTTTGCCTCAAATCTCTATCTGTTCTCTACATATAGTGAGAGTGGACTCCCCCGTTTTGGGCGGGTCTATACTCCACCTCGCCTGGCGGCGGTCCTCACTCGCTGGGAGGGTCTTCCTCCGTCAGGAGCCAGGCTCCCTCAGTCGTCTGTCAGAGCTCAGAGGGGATGGACGTCGCTCCGTGTTCCTCCCTCTCCACTCTCTTATTTCAGGCCTTCTGCCTTATTAAAACATGTCTAACTTATAAATAAACATCGCTACTGTCGCTGGGCACACGACCAACTACAAGCAATCACTATGAACTGGCGTATATCGTGCTTACCACAGATCGTCTGGTCGAGGGCGCTTCTTCCTCTGACGAGGCTTGGTCAGGGTGCTCCACGGCCCACAATAATGCCTCCGGGCGGCTTAATATTCACTAATTATCGCCCACGACTTGAGACCACACGTCCCCAGCTCGATTCCACAGCTGGTACGTCTGCACACTTCTCTTCTCTTCGAGATATATCACTAGGGGTTCCCTTCTGACGGGAGCTCAACGGAGCGCGGCTTTTCCCCTGCGATGTCTGGCAGTCATTTATCTGTTTTCTTCTTCATTGCCCATAATCTCAAATTGTTATACATATCCAAGCAACTATTTTACATGTGCGTTATCACCTAAATATTTGCTAGACCTTCTAATCAGGTCAGGCTTGATGAATAACTCTCAAGGAGGGAGACTCGTTTCTCCTGTAGGCTGAGATCATAACACAGGATCAGTTGATTTATTTATTATTGTTTGGCCTTGTGACATCTTTCATACATTTTAAGTAAAATACAAAACCACCTTTGTGTTTTTATCATCTCCTCCATTGATCTTGTGGCTATATTATACTGGAAAGCATAGAGTGATAACTGTAAGTACCTGCCTGATTCCTGATCTTTTGAGTGTGACCTTGCCAAGGCTACCACTAATTCCACCAGTCCACTGAGGTGTTACTGGCCTCCTAAAACACCCGTTGGCGACCTTGTGGTTTACCGTAGAGCCCGATTGATGGGGAGGGCACATGACAGTCAAGTGAACGAGTCGTGTTCCCACTCTTTCTTAATCAGAGGCCGTTGAGATTGACTGGGAGACTCTCCTGGCGTGCAGTGGCGCCGTGAGGATCGAGTGAAGACCCGCTGGGCTACGGTGAGTGATCATGAGCATAACTATTGCTCACCCCAGAGTAAGGATAGAGAAGTGAGAACCCCAACATTGGCGACCTTGCCAGGATATCGATCGAAGTAAAGGTTGCAGTGGTGATAATTGGCAGTGGTATTAGATATCAGGTGCAGGATATCGCTCATAGCACAAGATGGAGGATGATAAAGTGACGAGGTTTATTGACTCTAGAGACGAACAGGTGCTGGAAGAGTGCACCAAGGCACAGTTACAGGCAATAGCGGATCATTTCGGAATAAAGCTGAAATCTGCCAGAGTTGGTGAAAGAAGACTAGAGATAATGGCTCAGCTCAGGGCTCGAGACGAAGCTTTGGGGGAGGAACGGCCCCAGACTCCTGCCAGTGTGGGTGAGCACCTGAGTATTGGTGGAAGCAGCAGGGGATCCAGCGGCAGCAGGCACAGCGTGAAGCTGGAAATAATGAAGCTGCAGCTAGAAGCGCAGCTGAGGAGAGAAGAAGCACAGCAGCGCAAAGAAGAGCGAGAAGCAGAAGCACAGCAGCGCAGAGAAGAGCGAGAAGCACAGCAGCGCAAAGAAGAGCGAGAAGCAGAAGCACAGATGAAGCGTGAGGAGCGAGACGCACAGATGAAGCGTGATGAACGAGAAGCACAGCTACGCAGGGAAGAACAAGAGCGAGAAGCACAGTTGAAGCGTGAGGAGCGAGAAGCACAGCTACGCAGGGAAGAACAAGAGCGAGAAGCACAGCAGCGCAGCGAGGAGCGAGAAGTTGGGCTGAGACAACTGGAAATAGAAGCCAACAAGGAGGTAGAGCTAAAGCGAGCTGAACTAGGACTAGGTGCACCTGCTCCGCCGCCACAGGAAGACCGACGAGTGAGAGAACGAGACCTGCCGGTCTTTGTGCCTAGTGAAGCCGAAAGTTTCTTCGATCACTTTGAGAGAGTTGCTGCTCTGAAGAGGTGGCCGAGGGCGGAGTGGGCGGAGTTGGTCCAAGGGAGGCTCACAGGTGAAGCTCGCGAAGCCTTCACTATGCTCGACTTCCAAGAATGCACTAACTACGATGCGGTAAAACGAGCTGTGCTCCGTTCCTTCAAGCTCACGCCGGAGTGTTACCGGAAGAGGTTTAGAGAATGTACCCGGTCACCAGGAAAATCGTATGCGGAGACGGCGAGGGACATGGAAAGAAAGTTCCTTAAGTGGCTGGACTCTGAAGAAGCGGGGTCGGCCGAAGAGGTCAAGGAACTAATGGTCATGGAAAAGTTTATGTCCGTGCTCCCTCCTGAGATCAGGATGAGGGTAAAGGAGGCGGACATAAAGGACCTGAGGGCCGCAGCTGACTGAGCCGACATGTTAGAAGAAGCCCTACGCCCACGCCGAGAGGGACAGCACCGACCATCCGTATACGTCGGAAACGATAGGAATCATAGAAGGACGGATGGATGGAGGACAGGAGCGAGTTCTCCCAAATCCCACCTCTCAAGTTGGAACACCCGAGGATCAAAAGGTGCTGTAGAACCGATCAAGAAGAACCAAGCGGAGAGCTCGGGAGCTGTTGCTGCGACCAAGGAGTCAACAAGCGGTGCGGGAAAGACACAGGGTGCGACGGCCTCTGGAGGCAGTGCTAAGGCGAGCGGTGGCGGATGGTCTCCGCCGAGGGTCCGCTGCTACAACTGCGGAAAAATCGGACACGTCGCGCGGGAATGCAGACGCTTTAAGCAGCGGGGAGACGTTGCTTTAGTGATGTTCGAGGACCAGAGGGCCGAGAGAGTGCGGGATGAACCCGTGCTGAGTGGGGAGAAGAAAGTTCACCCATTCGTGTGCCAAGGAACCGTAAGGATGGGGGTCGCAGACCCCATCCCAGTGAAGATGCTAAGAGACACCGGGGCTGACTTTACCCTGGTAAGTGAAACCCTGTTCCCCGAGGGTTACAAGAGTACCAGTGTGGGGGTGGCAAGTGTGACCACTGTGGGAGGCCCAGTGAGGATGCCCCTACACCAGGTAACTTTGGATTCCGATTATGGCTGCCAGACCCTAGTGGTGGGAGTTTGTACATCAATGCCCAAAATGGAGGCACAGGTCATCTTGGGGAATGACGCATGTGGAGGATACGTCCTCCCGCATCTCGTGAAAGGTGAAGAGTGCCTAGAACAATACAAGGAGACAGGCGAAGAGTTGAACGCCTGTGGGGGCGAGAAGGGAATCGCACCGGTGGCGATCCCAGTTTGTACTGTGACACCGAGACAACGCGAAGAACCAGGAGGTTGTGGATCTGATGGGGCTGAGGAGACGACTGACAGCCTGGGAACAGATCACCTCTGCGTAGGACCCGGAGAACGAGCGGAGGGCGAAGGTAGCCCGAACGGTGAGTTGCAAGTGACCCTCACCAGTTATCCAGGGGTAAACCGCACTCGTCTCGGAGAGGTACAACAGGAGGAGTTCCCCGAATTGGTTAGTGAGGCCGAAGGAGGACGTGTGGGTCCTGAGAAGGCTTACTTTCCATTTATCTATGTTATATGTGCCATGCTATCCATGCTGAGGGAACGATGGACACCAGGAGCAACCGTGGGAACGGTGATTGAATATGTCCAGAAGTTCAGAGAACGTCTCACCCTAACGAAGGAACTGGCTGGGAAACACCTGAAGGAAGCGCAGCGTAAGATGTCGGAGTGGTACGACAGGAGAGCTGCGCAGAGGGATTTCCAGGTCGGATCCCAAGTGATAGTTTTGTTTCCAGGTAAAGGTAAGGTGACCAAGTCGCGGTTCAAGAGACCATACCGAGTGCTGCGACGGTTGGGTCCAGTGTCGTACGAGATTGGGAAGCCGGATGGACCCCGAAAGAAACAGGTGTGTCAGGCAGACCGCCTGAGACCTTTCTTCACTGTGCAAGGAGGAGCCGCCAGGCAGGACGGAACGAATACCCGAGAACCCCAGCGGAAGACGGTTCTGTGTGTACAGGGGGACCGAGAACTCCCGGAGGAGGAAAGAAAGTGGTCCATGGCGGACGGCACCAGTCTCACCAGCACTGAGAGTCTGACAAGGATGGAAATCAAACACATCAAGGGGAAGGACAACGTAGTAGCAGATGCCCTATCCCGCATACATTAACCAGACATGACTCTTATTTTAAGGGGAGGGGTATGTGACGGTGTTCCCCCCCTTATATTTCTCCCACGCCTGCAGTAAGAGTCATGTCTACTTTTCCCAAGCGTTCTCTACGTTGCAGGCTACAATTTGATATATGGGAGAGAGTGGAGTGTTCTCGGAGAGCCGAGAAATTTGTGAAATAATAATATTTTGGCCTGTGGTTTAGGCCCTTTAGGGAGCCAAGATGGTGCTTGCCTCCCTGATTTCCCGCCAAAACCAGGTGACGTCAGTGGCACCGGATTGGTCACCGACAGCAATGTGGCACCGGGAGCCAATGAAAACCTCCCGTGGCGAAAGTGACGTCACGAAGGAAGGGGGTCCGGCCAGCGCGCCGAGCTGGCGCCAGCAGTCAGACACGACACGTCAAAGAGGTCGGACGTGCGACGATTGGTCCTGTCAGTTTGACAGTTGTTTCCCGCTCCCGTGGATTTACGCGTCACCTGAAGTCTGCCAGTACTCTGTGAGGTCTTCCCTAGTTCATGTGTTGAACCAGAGAGGGAATCGACGGTTATTTGAGCAACAAGTGCTCCAGTCAGGTACTGTGCATGAAGCAGTGAAGCCGTGTAGTGACGTATGTGATGTCTGTGGCAGTTCACCAGTTCGTGACAGCGTAGTGGCTGACAGAGCCACTGGGTAGCTGAGGAAGGAGAGGACTATTTGGGGAATCCGGACGACTGTAGCTGAGACGTAGGCGGCAGCCGTTGATGGGAGAAGACGACGGCCAGGAGACCGACTCCAACCCTTCAAGAAGTCAAGAAGGAGGACGGACCTGCAGTGAAGAGGGCACGGAGACGACGCGCTAAACGGTGGGACGACGAGAGGCTCTGGTAGGACACGACGACGTGTCGTGTGGGGGCGTTCCCGACACGAGGACCAGGAGCTACATCTCGACTCTCATCGGAGGATAGGTTGAAGTAGGTGTTTCTAGTTTCCCTCCCCATTTCCGTTTAGTTAGCTATATTATTCGGCTATATTATCTAGCCTGAGGATTTTACATGTCGTGAGCAAGTCTCACCCATGTCACAGTGAGGCACCAGTTTGCCGTGTAGTACTATCAAGAGTACTTGTAATACTTATGTTGATTATTGGTGTGTACAGGCACCAGGAACAAGTGATAAATTTACTGTGTTGTGTATATCTTTCTAGAGATTTTGATGTGAACATATAGTGATAAATTATATATAATATTATGCCAGTATTTGGAAGTTAGGCTATGTGCCCAGAAACTATTTATTTTACCATTTACTGATGTCTGATCTATATGCATTATTATGTCTGTGTTCGTGCAGTGATTAATCATTTGTGAGTACAGTGAATTATTGCGTTATCGCCCATGAGAGAAAGTACTGAAAACTCCAGTGTTAATATTCCATAATATATTGTTGAATGAAGGGCAGTGAAGGCCATTACAGTGATTCCTTGTAGCATTGATTGTAGAAAAGACTGTTTGAGCCTGAGTACAGTGTAACTAAGAAATACGTGCTATTTGTGCCAATATCGAGTGTGCGAGTTTCTAGTAATATTGGAGAATTTAAAGAAACAGCGCGCGTGAATCTAGAAAACAAGCAATAAGCTTCCGCGTGGAGGGGCCAGGCGATCAGCTGTTCTTGACACTTGATGAGGAGGGGAGGTGTTGCCACTTAGTGAATGCATACTATTCGTGGGAACTACCGGCCGCTGCCAGGATCAGTTGATTTATTTATTATTGTTTGGCCTTGTGACATCTTTAATACATTTTAAGTAAAATACAAAACCACCTTTGTGTTTTTATCATCTCCTCCATTGATCTTGTGGCTATATTATACTGGAAAGCATAGAGTGATAACTGTAAGTACCTGCCTGATTCCTGATCTTTTGAGTGTGACCTTGCCAAGGCTACCACTAATTCCACCAGTCCACTGAGGTATTACTGGCCACCTAAAACACCAGTTGGCGACCTTGTGGTTTACCGTAGAGCCCGATTGTTGGGGAGGGCACATGACAGTCAAGTGAACGAGTCGTGTTCCCACTCTTTCTTAATCAGAGGCCGTTGAGATTGACTGGGAGACTCTCCTGGCGTGCAGTGGCGCCGTGAGGATCGAGTGAAGACCCGCTGGGCTACGGTGAGTGATCTTGAGCATAACTATTGCTCACCCCAGAGTAAGGATAGAGAAGTGAGAACCCCAACAATGCTTACCAGCAGATCCCAGAGGCACATAGAATAAAATTCAGAAGTTTAAAAAGAGCACATGACCAGACTATTTCTGACTTTGTAAGAGTAAAATTAAATCACTTTGACAGATGGATTAAAGCACTTAATATTACAGAGTTTGAGACTTTAAGAAACCTCATTGTAACTGAGGAAGTAGTGGGATGTCTACCAGAGAAATTAGCTTTATTTATGGCTGAAAATAAACAAACCACTGATCTTATCAAATTAGCCAAGCTAGCTGATGAGCATGAACTACTTACTAAAGTACCTTTCAGAACACCAATTAACCATTTTAATGCTAAAACTAATCATTATGCTCATAAAAATCATGTTTTCCAGACTCGACCAGCTACTTCACCTTCTCCCCTTAACCCTTCTCCTGTAAAGCCTAAATCTGAGGAACAGACAGGGTTGTTAACCTCAAGTAATGTAGTGATTAAGCCTGCAGTGGGTTCGGCTGTTCCGACCACTAGCAGGTATTGCAAGCATTGCAGGAGAAGAGGTCATGTGGTAAATTCATGTTATGCTTTGCACCCAGAGTTAAGACCAACTGGTCTCATTTATTATAGAGGTGTGCAAAATAAATTAACTAAGGAACATGTAACTGTAAACCCCAATTGGGAGAAACAGTATTCTCCATATATGTTTTCAGGTGAAGTTTTGTGTGTTAATGGGAAATGGAAGCCAATGGTTCTTCTTCGTGATACTGGTGCTTCCCAAACCTTAATTTCTGCCAGTATACTCTCTAATGTTGAAAAGAGAGATACTAGGAAGTCTGTAGTTCTTCAGAGTGTTGCAGGATGTAAAACTGTACCTCTGATAGATGTTACTTTAAGATCCACCATTACTCCAAGTGTATGCACTGTGGGTGTTAGTACACAGTTGCCCATCCCAGGTGTGGATGTTATATTGGGTAATGATGTGGCCATAAATCATGTTGTGGGTGAGATTGATCCCAGTTTGTTTAACCAGCCAGTTGCAGACCATGTTGTTTATTCTGCCTGTGCTGAAGTTAGTTCTAGGAATGAACAACCGGTTGTTATAGATGGTTTTGTCCATTCTACCTGTGCTGATGTCAGTACTATTATTAATCCAGTTGTCAGTTCTGTTGTTGTTACTCAAGCATTTGTTCCAGTAACCAGTACCCCTTCAGTGGAGAAGTGGGATGTGGTTGTTCCAGATTCCTGTGTGGCCGATTTAGTTGTTGAGAGTAAGCCTGATACTATGACTCTGCTTTATTCCAATAAATTGGGAAAGGATGTCCATGTACCATTGTCTTGCCCGCTCACTACGAACGTTGTGCCAGGAGTTGAGAGAAACTTAAAAGCCACGACTCTGTATTCCAGCCAAGTGAATGGTTTAGGACAAGATGTCGGGTTGGCAGAAGTATTCCCGCTCACTCCAAGTTTAGAATCAGTTGTCGAGAGTAAGTCTGTTGTAGAGGCCCCGCCTCACCCTAGTCAAGGTGATAGTATAGGGGAGGAGGTCAAACTACCTGTTACTTGCCCGCTCGCTTCAGATTCCCTTAATTTATGTGCATTGAGTAGAACTGACCCTAAGATTTCAGAGAGAAGCAAGGAGACAGTCTGTACTGTAGATCCAGTTCTGGAGAGTGTGGGAGAGCAGCCAGAGGATCAGCTTCTGTTGAGTAGATGGAGACCCATTGAGCCTCCCTCTTCAGTTGTCTGTGAGGATGTGACCCAGCTTGGTAGTGATATTATTGATTGTGAGCAGACAGTACTCCAAGCAGCTCCAGAAGTCATGGGAGGAAATTTTGGTAAAACAATTAAGAGTGGTAAAGTAGCATTTGGATCTAAGTTGCGGAGATTTGTTGGTTGTGATTCTTATTCCATGTGGAGTAAGTATTTCTCATTGTGTACATTGAGTCAGAGTGTGTGTAGGATGTTGAAATCTACTTTTATTCTGCAGGAACCATTTTCTTGTGAAGTAATGGACTGTGGGACATCTTTGTCCAGCCTTGTGGTTGAGCAGAGAGAGTTTACTCAAGTAGGTTGTGCAACCAGTAGTTCTGAGGAAGTGGTGAGTTATACTAGAGCAGTATCTCTATATTCAGATCCAGTTAATTTTGATGCACGAGTGATAAAAGTGTATGTTCCACTCAAGTGTGGTGTTGACTTTCAGAGTCATATTGTGGGGGAAGGATTAAATCATACTGGGGAGCAGATGTTTGAGGCAACAGGTGTGTATTTCAAGTTGGGGGATAAGGTTATCCTACCTAGTGATAATCATTGTGAAGGGTTTCAGATTGTCCTTGGGCGTTTCTCAGGTAATCTGCTGTGCATCTTCAAGATGTTAAGACCCTTAAACCTTTTGGTTGATTGTTTGTCATCAGACGTAAATCTCTTGGGAAGTGATGGTGAAGGTTGTCAAGTTTTCGGCATGTTTTACTTAGTCTTTTGGAAGACTAGAAGGTTGATGATAGTGTGTGTTGTGTTCAAGTTCACCATCAGGAGGTGTGAACTTGTCTTGAGAGTTATGATTGAGATATGGTGCTTAGGCATATGCCTGTTTTCTTTCACTGATCGTTATGACAGAGTTATGAGGCAATTGATTTCTGTGTTCCTTATGGATCATCTGTGTCAGTTCGATCAGGTAGTCTTTGCACTTATCTTGGGTTGTATTTCTTGGTTTGCTAGGTCGGTGTCTTGTGTTTCGGAAGGTTCTATGAATGGGAAAGTTTTATACATAATTGTGAGGTTTAATGCTAATTTCTCTAATTTTAGTATCCATTGGGCGAGAGTATGTGTTCCACAGAGGATCAAGAGTGATGAAGAGCAGATGTTTGTGTCAGGGCATACCCAGGAGAAGTCCCAAATCTACTCAACATCCAGTCAGCTTCAATTAAGCAGTTCAGCTCCAGAAAAAGGGGGAAATGGAAAATGGACCCTGTCTTGGAAAAATTCACCATGTGGAAAAGGAATCACATGGAAATACGGGACTGATCTAAGAGAAATAGTAGCAACAGATAGAAAGATAAATTGCCGTGATAACAGTGTGAAAGCAGCTACCTTTCCTTACAATTCTAATAATGATAATGTTGTTGATAAGAGTGTGAAATATGATCTGAAACTAAGTGATATAAATGAGATAGTACCCTGGAGAGATAAATTTGCATATTCCAGTGAAACCTATGTAGTGTTTTTATTGATAAGATGTATGAAATTTTTGAAAAAATGAAATCAACCTTCAGTTAATTTCATTTTTTTTCTTAGGGGACAGGAGGGATGTTACGAATCTCACTAGGAATCTGCCATTACTCTTGATTCTCATGTTACTTTATTGTCTTGTTCTTTAATATAGCATCCAGTTGTATGATATAAGATTTTGTATGTTATATATATATATTATAGCATGCTGTAGTGTGCCTGAGTTACATTATATTGTGTGAGGCTTTTTGGTGTTAATTTCTCATGTAGTTTCTCCGTGTGGGCGGTTGACCATATTTGAATATGGCCAGTGTGGGAACATTGTTGTCAATGGAGTGTTTATAGTTTTACCTTGATTTATTCCCATATTTGGTTTTCGTATTATTGTATGGAATGTTGTACCAGTGTTTACTACTCTTTAGTTTAACAATGTTTTGAATATTAGTGCTGCGTTTTATTATTAGAATTTCCACAATGTTTGTGTGGACGGTTAGTTGATTTTTTGGTAGACGCTTGGCCTGCGGACCAAGGCGTGGGCAGAAGCGTGGCAGCTGTATTCGCGAGGAGTCATGTTTTAAGTTAAGTCATTGGTCACTGTTATTTTAGCCCATATAAATGTTAATTATCTGGTTAGATGATATGAGTGTTACTATTGATTAATCCATGTTCTGGTGATATTGCTCATATCTCAATAATTAATTTCATTCTATGATATTGCATGCTGACGAATATTTCTGGCTATTATACATTTAAATATTGTTATGATTGTCCCCCTTAGCATAAATATATTGTTCTCCATTTTATGCAGTGATGTATCTTTACCCCTAGACAATTATTGGCAAGGCCGATTTATTATCTTTTTTATTGCACTGCGGGGAGAAGAACCTTATTTAGTCTCAAGGGTGGTAACACACCACAACAACGAACATCTCAACAACGAACACTAGAACAACGAACACCACAAGAACGAACATCACAACAACGAACATCACAACAACGAACATCTCAACAACGAACACCACAATAATGAGCACTACAACAACGAAAATCAGAACAACGAACACTACAACTACGAAAACCTTAACAACAAACACCACAACAACGAACTGTACAACAACGAACACCACAACAACGAACAATACAACAACGAACACCACAACAACGAATTCCACAACAACGAACTTTACAGCAACGAACACCTCAACAACGAACATTACAACAACGAAAATCACAAAAACGACCATTACAACAACGAACACCACTACAACGAACACCACTACAACGAACACTACAATAATTAACACTACTACAACGAACAATACAACATTGAACACTGCAACAACGAACAAAACAACAACGAACACTTCAACAACGAACACTACAACAACGAACACCACAACAACGAACACCACAACAACAAACACTACAACAACGAACACCCCAACAACGAAAATTACAACAATGAACACTACAACAACTAACATTACAACAACGAACACTGCAACAACAAACACTACAACAACGAAAGCTACAACAACGAACACCACAACAACGAACATTAGAACAACGAACACTACAACAACGAACGTTATAAGAACGAACTCCACAACCAGGAACATTACAACAACGAACACTACAACAACGAACACTACAACAACGAACACCACATCAACGAACACCACAACAACGAACATCTCAACAACGAACATCTCAACAACGAATATGTCAACAACGAACAATACAACAACGAACATCACAACAACGAACATTACAACAACGACCACCACAACAACGAACATCTCAACAACGAACCTCTCAACAACGACCATCTCAGCAACGAACACTACAACAACGAACACTACAACAACGAACACTACAACAACGAACACTACAACAACAAACACTACAACAACAAACACCAAAACAACGAACACTACAACAACGAACACTACAACAACGAACAATACCACAACAAACACCACAACAACGAACACTACAACAACGAACACTACAAGAACGAACATCTCAACAACGAACATCTCAACAACGAACACTACAACAACGAACACTAGAACAACGAACACCACAACAACGAACACCAAAATAATGAATACTACAACAACGAACATTAGAACAACGAACACCACAACAACGAACACCACAATAATGAACACTACAACAACGAAAATCAGAACAACGAACACTTCAACAACGAACACTACAACAACGAGCACTACAACTACGAACGTCTTAACAACAAACACCACAACAACGAACTTTACAACAACGAACATCTCAACAACGAACATCTCAACAACGAACCTCTCAACAACGAACACTATAAACAACGAACACCACAACAACGAACATCACAACAACGAACACCACAACAACGAACATCTCAACAACGAACTCTATAACTATGAACATCTCAACAACAAACACCACAACAACGAACTTTACAACAACGAACATTTCAACATCGAACGTCTCAACAACGAACATCTCAACTACGCACACTACAACAATGAACACTACCACAACGAGCACCACAAGAACGAACATCTCAACAACGAACACTACAACAACAAACACCACAAGAACGAACATCTCAGCAACGAACCTCTCAACAACGAACATTACAACAACGACCACCACAACAACGAACATCTCAGCAACGAACCTCTCAACAACGAACATCTCAACAACGAACACTACAACAACGAACATCTCAATAATGAACATCTCAACAACGAACACTACAACAACGAACACTACAACAACGAACACTACAACAACGAACACTACAACAACGATCACTACAACAATGAACACCAAAACAACGAACACTACAACAGCGAACACTACAACAACGAACACTACCACAACGAACACCACAACAACGAACACTACAACAACGAACACTAAAACAACGAACACTACAACAACGAACATCTCAACAATGAACACTACAACAATGAACACTACAACAACGAACACCACAACAACAAACATCTCAACAACGAACACTACAACAACGAACATCACAACAACGACCATCACAAAAACGAACATCTCAACAACGAACATCTCAACAACGAACATTACAACAACGAACACTAGAACAACGAACACCACAACAACGAACACCACAATAATGAACACTACAACAACGAACACTAGAACAACGAACACCACAGCAACGAACACCACAATAATGAACACTACAACAACGAAAATCAGAACAACGAACACTTCAACAACGAACACTACAACAACGAACACTACAACTACGAACATTTCAACATCGAACGTCTCAACAACGAACATCTCAACTACGCACACTACAACAATGAACACTACCACAACGAGCACCACAAGAACGAACATCTCAACAACGAACACTACAACAACAAACACCACAAGAACGAACATGACAACAACGAACATGACAACAACGAACATCTCAACAACGAACATCTCAACATCGAACGTTTCAACAACGAACATCTCAACTACGAACACTACAACAATGAACACTACAACAACGAGCACCACAACATCGAACATCTCAACAACGAACACTACAACAATGAATACCACAAGAACGAACATCACAACAACGAACATCACAACAACGAACATCTCAAAAACGAACACCACAATAATGAACACTACAACAACGAAAATCAGAACAACGAACACTACAACTACGAAAATCTTAACAACAAACACCACAACAACGAACTTTACAACAACGAACATTACAACAATGAACACTACAACAACGAACACTACAACAACGAACAGTACAACAACGAACATTACAACAACGAACACTACAACAACGAACACTACTTCAACGAACACTACAACAACAAACTTTACAACAATGAACACTACAACAACGAACACTACAACAACGAACACTACAACAACGAACACCACATCAACGAACACCACAACAACAAACATCTCAACAACGAACATCTCAACAACGAATATCTCAACAACGAACACTACAACAACGAACATCACAACAACGAACATTACAACAACGACCACCACAACAACGAACATCTCAGCAACGAACCTCTCAACAACGAACATCTCAACAACGAACACTACAACAACGAACATCTCAATAATGAACATCTCACCAACGAACACTACAACAACGAACACTACAACATTGAACACTACAACAACGAACACCAAAACAACGAACAATACAACAACGAACACTACAACAACGAACACTACCACAACGAACACCACAACAACGAACACCACAACAACGAACACTAAAATAACGAACACTACAACAACGAACATCTCAACAATGAACACTACAACAATGAACACTATAATAACGAACACCACAACAACGAACATCTCAACAACGAACACTACAACAACGAACACTACAACAACGAACACCACATCAACGAACACCACAACAACAAACATCTCAACAACGAACATCTCAACAACGAATATCTCAACAACGAACACTACAACAACGAACATCACAACAACGAACATTACAACAACGACCACCACAACAACGAACATCTCAGCAACGAACCTCTCAACAACGAACATCTCAACAACGAACACTACAACAACGAACATCTCAATAATGAACATCTCAACAACGAACACTACAACAACGAACACTACAACAACGAACACTACAACAACGAACACTACCACAACGAACACCACAACAACGAACACTACAACAACGAACACTAAAACAACGAACACTACAACAACGAACATCTCAACAATGAACACTACAACAATGAACACTACAACAACGAACACCACAACAACGGACATCTCAACAACGAACACTACAACAACGAACATCACAACAACGACCATCACAAAAACGAAGATCTCAACAACGAACATCTCAACAACGAACATTACAACAACGAACACTAGAACAACGAACACCACAACAACGAACACCACAATAATGAACACTACAACAACGAACACTAGAACAACGAACACCACAGCAACGAACACCACAATAATGAACACTACAACAACGAAAATCAGAACAACGAACTCTTCAACAACGAACACTACAACAACGAACACTACAACTACGAACATTTCAACATCGAACGTCTCAACAACGAACATCTCAACTACGCACACTACAACAATGAACACTACCACAACGAGCACCACAAGAACGAACATCTCAACAACGAACACTACAACAACAAACACCACAAGAACGAACATCACAACAACGAACATCACAACAACGAACATCTCAACAACGAACATCTCAACATCGAACGTTTCAACAACGAACATCTCAACTACGAACACTACAACAATGAACACTACAACAACGAGCACCACAACAACGAACATCTCAACAACGAACACTACAACAATGAATACCACAAGAACGAACATCACAACAACGAACATCACAACAACGAACATCTCAAAAATGAACACCACAATAATGAACACTACAACAACGAAAATCAGAACAACGAACACTACAACAACGAACACTACAACTACGAAAACCTTAACAACAAACACCACAACAACGAACTTTACAACAACGAACATTACAACAATGAACACTACAACAACGAACACTACAACAACGAACAGTACAACAACGAACATTACAACAACGAACACTACAACAACGAACACTACTACAACGAACACTACAACAACAAACTTTACAACAATGAACACTACAACAACGAACACTACAACAACGAACACTACAACAACGAACACTACAACAACGAACACCACATCAACGAACACCACAACAACAAACATCTCAACAACGAACATCTCAACAACGAATATCTCAACAACGAACACTACAACAACGAACATCACAACAACGAACATTACAACAACGACCACCACAACAACGAACATCTCAGCAACGAACCTCTCAACAACGAACATCTCAACAACGAACACTACAACAACGAACATCTTAATAATGAACATCTCAACAACGAACACTACAACAACGAACACTACAACAACGAACACTACAACAACGAACACTACAACAACGAACACCAAAACAACAAACACTACAAACACGAACACTACAACAACGAACACTACCATAACGAACACCACAACAACGAACACCACAACAACGAACACTAAAACAACGAACACTACAACAACGAACATCTCAACAATGAACACTACAACAACGAACATCACAACAACGACCATCACAAAAACGAACATCTCAACAACGAACATCTCAACAACGAACATTACAACAACGAACACTAGAACAACGAACACCACAACAACGAACACCACAGTAATGAACACTACAACAACGAACACTAGAACAACGAACACCACAGAAACGAACACCACAATAATGAACACTACAACGACGAAAATCAGAACAACGAACACTTCAACAACGAACACTACAACAACGAACACTACAACTACGAACATCTTAACAACAAACACCACAACAACGAACTTTACAACAACGAACATCTCAACAACGAACATCTCAACAACGAACCTCTCAACAACGAACACTATAAACAACGAACACCACAACAACGAACATCACAACAACGAACACCACAACAACGAACATCTCAACAACGAACTCTACAACTACGAACATCTCAACAACAAACACCACAACAACGAACTTTACAACAACGAACATCTCAACAACGAACATCTCAACAACGAACCTCTCAACAACGAACTCTACACCAACGAACACCACAACAACGAACACCACAACAACGAAGACCACAACAACGAACATCTCAACAACGAACATCTCAACATCGAACGTGTCAACAACGAACATCTCAACTACGAACACTAAAACAATGAACACTACAACAACGAACACCACAACAACGAACATCTCAACAACGAACACTACAACAACGAACATCACAACAACGACCATCACAAAAACGAACATCTCAACAACGAACATCTCAACAACGAACATTACAACAACGAACACTAGAACAACGAACACCACAACAACGAACACCACAATAATGAACACTACAACAACGAACACTAGAACAACGAACATCACAGCAACGAACACCACAATAATGAACACTACAACAACGAAAATCAGAACAACGAACACTTCAACAACGAACACTACAACAACGAACACTACAACTACGAACATTTCAACATCGAACGTCTCAACAACGAACATCTCAACTACGCACACTACAACAATGAACACTACCACAACGAGCACCACAAGAACGAACATCTCAACAACGAACACTACAACAACAAACACCACAAGAACGAACATCACAACAACGAACATCACAACAACGAACATCTCAACAACGAACATCTCAACATCGAACGTTTCAACAACGAACATCTCAACTACGAACACTACAACAATGAACACTACAACAACGAACACCACAACAACGAACATCTCAACAACGAACACTACAACAATGAATACCACAAGAACGAACATCACAACAAAGAACATCACAACAACGAACATCTCAAAAACGAACACCACAATAATGAACACTACAACAACGAAAATCAGAACAACGAACACTACAACTACGAAAACCTTAACAACAAACACCACAACAACGAACTTTACAACAACGAACATTACAACAATGAACACTACAACAACGAACACTACAACAACGAACAGTACAACAACGAACATTACAACAACGAACACTACAACAACGAACACTACTACAACGAACACTACTACAACGAACACTACAACAACAAACTTTACAACAATGAACACTACAACAACGAACACTACAACAACGAACACTACAACAACGAACACTACAACAACGAACACCACATCAACGAACACCACAACAACAAACATCTCAACAACGAACATCTCAACAACGAATATCTCAACAACGAACACTACAACAACGAACATCACAACAACGAGCATTACAACAACGACCACCACAACAGCGAACATCTCAGCAACGAACCTCTCAACAACGAACATCTCAACAACGAACACTGCAACATCGAACATCTCAATAATGAACATCTCAACAACGAACACTACAACAACGAACACTACAACAACGAACACTACAACAACGAACACCAAAACAACGAACACTACAACAACGAACACTACAACAACGAACACTACCACAACGAACACCACAACAACGAACACCACAACAACGAACACTAAAACAACGAACACTACAACAACGAACATCTCAACAATGAACACTACAACAATGAACACTATAACAACGAACACCACAACAACGAACATCTCAACAACGAACACTACAACAACGAACATCACAACAACGACCATCACAAAAACGAACATCTCAACAACGAACATTACAACAACGAACACTAGAACAACGAACACCACAACAACGAACACCACAATAATGAACACTACAACAACGAACACTAGAACAACGAACACCACAGCAACGAACACCACAATAATGAACACTACAACAACGAAAATCAGAACAACGAACACTTCAACAACGAACACTACAACAACGAACACTACAACTAAGAACATCTTAACAACAAACACCACAACAACGAACTTTACAACAACGAACATCTCAACAACGAACATCTCAACAACGAACCTCTCAACAACGAACACTATAAACAACGAATACCACAACAACGAACATCACAACAACGAACACCACAACAACGAACATCTCAACAACGAACTCTACAACTACGAACATCTCAACAACAAACACCACAACAACGAACTTTACAACAACGAACATCTCAACAACGAACATCTCAACAACGAGCCTCTCAACAACGAACTCTACACCAACGAACACCACAACAACGAAGACCACAACAACGAAGACCACAACAACGAACATCTCAACAACGAACATCTCAACATCGAACGTGTCAACAACGAACATCTCAACTACGAACACTAAAACAATGAACACTACAACAACGAGCACCACAACAACGAACATCTCAACAACGAACACCACAATAATGAGCACTACAACAAAGAAAATCAGAACAACGAACACTACAACAACGAACACTACAACTACGAAAACCTTAACAACAAACACCACAACAACGAACTATACAACAACGAACACCACAACAACGAACAAAACAACAACGAACACCACAACAACGAATTCCACAACAACGAACTTTACAGCAACGAACACCTCAACAACGAACATTACAACAACGAAAATCACAAAAACGACCATTACAACAACAAACACCACTACAACGAACACCACTACAACGAACACTACAATAATTAACACTACTACAAAGAACAATACAACATTGAACACTACAACAACGAACAAAACAACAACGAACACTTCAACAACGAACACTACAACAACGAACACCACAACAACGAACACCACAACAACGAACACTACAACAACGAACACCACAACAACGAACACCACAACAACAAACACTACAACAACGAACACCACAACAACAAAAATTACAACAATGAACACTACAACAACTAACATTACAACAACGAACACTACAACAACAAACACTACAACAACGAACGCTACAACAACGAACACCACAACAACGAACATTAGAACAACGAACACTACAACAACGAACGTTATAAGAACGAACTCCACAACAAGGAACACTACAACAACGAACACTACAACAACGAACACTACATCAACGAACACCACATCAACGAACACCACAACAACGAACATCTCAACAACGAACATCTCAACAACGAATATCTCAACAACGAACAATACAACAACGAACATCACAACAACGAACATTACGACAACGACCACCACAACAACGAACATCTCAAAAACGAACCTATCAACAACGACCATCTCAGCAACGTACACTACAACAACGAACATCTCAACAACGAACACTACAACAACGAACACTACAACAACGAACACTACAACAACGTACACTACAACAACGAACACTACAACAACAAACACCAAAACAACGAACACTACAACAACGAACACTACAACAACGAACACTACCACAACGAACACCACAACAACGAACACTACAACAACGAACACTAAAACAACGAACACTACAAGAACGAACATCACAACAACGAACATTACAACAACGAACATCTCAAAAACGAACACCACAATAATGAACACTACAACAACGAAAATCAGAACAACGAACACGACAACAACGAACACTACAACTAAGAAAACCTTAACAACAAACACCACAACAACGAACTTTACAACAACGAACATTACAACAATGAACACTACAACAACGAACACTACAACAACGAACAGTACAACAACGAACATTACAACAACGAACACTACAACAACGAACACTACTACAACGAACACTACAACAACGAACTTTGAAACAATGAACACTACAACAACGAACACTACAACAACGAACACTACAACAACGAACACTACAACAACGAACACCACATCAACGAACACCACAACAACAAACATCTCAACAAAGAACATCTCAACAACGAATATCTCAACAACGAACACTACAACAACGAACATCACAACAACGAACATTACAGCAACGACCACCACAACAACGAACATCTCAGCAACGAACCTCTCAACAACGAACATCTCAACAACGAACACAACAACATCGAACATCTCAATAATGAACATCTCAACAACGAACACTACAAAAACGAACACTACAACAACGAACACTACAACAACGAACACTACAACAACGAACACCAAAACAACGAACACTACAACAACGAACACTACAACAACGAACACTACCACAACGAACACCACAACAACGAACACTACAACAACGAACACTAAAACAACGAACACTACAACAACGAACATCTCAACAATGAACACTACAACAATGAACACTACAACAACGAACACCACAACAACGATCATCTCAACAACGAACACTACAACAATGAGCATCACAACAACGACCATCACAAAAACGAACATCTCAACAACGAACATCTCAACAACGAACATTACAACAACGAACACTAGAACAACGAACACCACAACAACGAACACCACAATAATAAACACTACAACAACGAACACTAGAACAACGAACACCACAGTAACGAACACCACAATAATGAACACTACAACAACGAAAATCAGAACAACGAACACTTCAACAACAAACACTACAACAACGAACACTACAACTACGAACATCTTAACAACAAACACCACAACAACGAACTTTACAACATCGAACATCTCAACAACGAACATCTCAACAACGAATATCTCAACAACGAACACTACAACAACGAACACCACAACAACGAACATCACAACAACGACCACCACAACAACGAACATCTCAACAACGAACTCTACAACTACGAACATCTCAACAACAAACACCACAACAACGAACTTTACAACAACAAACATCTCAACAACGAACATCTCAACAACGAACCTCTCAACAACGAACTCTACACCAACGAACACCACAACAACGAACATCACAACAACGAAGACCACAACAACGAACATCTCAACAACGAACATCTCAACATCGAACGTGTCAACAACGAACATCTCAACTACGAACACTAAAACAATGAACACTACAACAACGAGCACCACAACAACGAACATCTCAACAACGAACATCTCAACAACGAACACCACAATAATGAGCACTACAACAACGAAAATCAGAACAACGAACACTACAACAACGAACACTACAACTACGAAAACCTTAACAACGAACACACAACAACGAACTTAACAACAACAAACACCACAACAACGAACAATACAACAACGAACACCACAACAACGAATTCCACAACAACGAACTTTACAGCAACGAACACCTCAACAACGAACATTACAATAACGAAAATCACAAAAACGACCATTACAACAATGAACACCACTACAACGAACACCACTACAACGAACACTACAATAATTAACACTACTACAACGAACAATACAACATTGAACACTACAACAACGAACAAAACAACAACGAACACTTCAACAACGAACACTACAACAACGAACACCACAACAACGAACACCACAACAACGAACACTACAACAACGAACACCACAACAACGAACACCACAACAACAAACACTACAACAACGAACACCACAACAACGAAAATTTCAACAATGAACACTACAACAACTAACATTACAACAACGAACACTACAACAACAAACACTACAACAACGAACGCTACAACAACGAACACCACAACAACGAACATTAGAACAACGAACACTACAACAACGATCGTTATAAGAACGAACTCCACAACAAGGAACACTACAACAACGAACACTACAACAACGAACATTACAACAACGAACACCACATCAACGAACACCACAACAACGAACATCTCAACAACGAACATCTCAACAACGAATATCTCAACAACGAACAATACAACAACGAACATCACAACAACGAACATTACGACAACGACCACCACAACAACGAACATCTCAACAACGAATCTATCAACAACGACCATCTCAGCAACGAACACTACAACAACGAACATCTCAACAACGAACACTACAACAACGAACACTACAACAACGAACACTACAACAACGTACACTACAACAACGAACACTACAACAACAAACACCAAAACAACAAACACTACAACAACGAACACTACAACAACGAACACTACCACAACGAACACCACAACAACGAACACTACAACAACGAACACTAAAACAACGAACACTACAAGAACGAACATCTCAACAACGAACATCTCAACAACGAACATCTCAACATCGAACGTTTCAACAACGAACATCTCAACTACGAACACTACAAACAATGAACACTACAACAACGAGCACACACAACACCGAACATCTCAACAACGAACACTACAACAATGAATACCACAAGAACGAACATCACAACAACGAACATCAACAACAACGAACATCTCAAAAATGAACACCACAATAATGAACACTACAACCAACGAAAATCAGAACAACGAACACTACTACACAACGAACACTACAACTACGAAAACCTTAACAACAAACACCACAACAACGAACTTTACAACAACGAACATTACAACAATGAACACTACAACAACGAACACTACAACAACGAACAGTACAACAACGAACATTACAACAACGAACACTACAACAACGAACACTACTACAACGAACACTACAACAACAAACTTTACAACAATGAACACTACAACAACGAACACTACAACAACGAACACTACAACAACGAACACTACAACAACGAACCACCACATCAAACGAACACCACAACAACAAACATCTCAACAACGAACATCTCAACAACGAATATCTCAACAACGAACACTACAACAACGAACATCACAACAACGAACATTACAACAACGACCACCACAACAACGAACATCTCAGCAACGAACCTCTCAACAACGAACATCTCAACAACGAACACTACAACAACGAACATCTTAATAATGAACATCTCAACAACGAACACTACAACAACGAACACTACAACAACGAACACTACAACAACGAACACTACAACAACGAACACCAAAAACAACAAACACTACAAACACGAACACTACAACAACGAACACTACCACAACGAACACCACAACAACGAACACCACAACAACGAACACTAAACAACGAACACTACAACACGAACATCTCAACAATGAACACTACAACAACGAACATCACAACAACGACCATCACAAAAACGAACATCTCAACAACGAACATCTCAACAACGAACATTACAACAACGAACACTAGAACAACGAACACCACAACAACGAACACCACAATAATGAACACTACAACAACGAACACTAGAACAACGAACACCACAGCAACGAACACCACAATAATGAACACTACAACAACGAAAATCAGAACAACGAACACTTCAACAACGAACACTACAACAACGAACACTACAACTAAGAACAATCTTAACAACAAACACCACAACAACGAACTTTACAACAACGAACATCTCAACAACGAACATCTCAACAACGAACCTCTCAACAACGAACACTATAAACAACGAATACCACAACAACGAACATCACAACAACGAACACCACAACAACGAAACATCTCAACAACGAACTCTACAACTACGAACATCTCAACAACAAACACCACAACAACGAACTTTACAACAACGAACATCTCAACAACGAACATCTCAACAACGAGCCTCTCAACAACGAACTCTACACCAACGAACACCACAACAACGAAGACCACAACAACGAAGACCAAACAACGAACATCTCAACAACGAACATCTCAACATCGAACGTGTCAACAACGAACATCTCAACTACGAACACTAAAACAATGAACACTACAACAACGAGCACCACAACAACGAACATCTCAACAACGAACACCACAATAATGAGCACTACAACAAAGAAAATCAGAACAACGAACACTACAACAACGAACACTACAACTACGAAACCTTAACAACAAACACCACAACAACGAACTATACAACAACGAACACCACAACAACGAACAAAACAACAACGAACACCACAACAACGAATTCCACAACAACGAACATTACAGCAACGAACACCTCAACAACGAACATTACAACAACGAAAATCACAAAAACGACCATTACAACAACAAACACCACTACAACGAACACCACTACAACGAACACTACAATAATTAACACTACTACAAAGAACAATACAACATTGAACACTACAACAACGAACAAAACAACAACGAACACTTCAACAACGAACACTACAACAACGAACACCACAACAACGAACACCACAACAACGAACACTACAACAACGAACACCACAACAACGAACACCACAACAACAAACACTACAACAACGAACACCACAACAACAAAAATTACAACAATGAACACTACAACAACTAACATTACAACAACGAACACTACAACAACAAACACTACACAACGAACGCTACAACAACGAAACACCACAACAACGAACATTAGAACAACGAACACTACAACAACGAACGTTATAAGAACGAACTCCACAACAAGGAACACTACAACAACGAACACTACAACAACGAACACTACATCAACGAACACCACATCAACGAACACCACAACAACGAACATCTCAACAACGAACATCTCAACAACGAATATCTCAACAACGAACAATACAACAACGAACATCACAACAACAAACAATGAACACTACAACAACGACCACCACAACAACGAACATCTCAGCAACGAACCTCTCAACAACGAACATCTCAACAACGAACACTACAACAACGAACATCTCAATAATGAACATCTCAACAACGAACACTACAACAACGAACACTACAACAACGAACACTACAACAACGAACGCTACAACAACGAACACTACAACAACGAACACCAAAACAACGAACACTACAACAACGAACACTACAACAACGAACACTACCACAACGAACACCACAACAACGAACACTACAACAACGAACACTAAAACAACGAACACTACAACAACGAACATCTCAACAATGAACACTACAACAATGAACACTACAACAACGAACACCACAACAACGAACATCACAACAACGACCATCACAAAAACAAACATCTCAACAACGAACATCTCAACAACGAACATTACAACAACGAACACTAGAACAACGAACACCACAACAACGAACACCACAATAATGAACACTACAACAACGAACACTAGAACAACGAACACCACAGCAACGAACACCACAATAATGAACACTACAACAACGAAAATCAGAACAACGAACACTTCAACAACGAACACTACAACAACGAACACTACAACTACGAACATTTCAACATCGAACGTCTCAACAACGAACATCTCAACTACGCACACTACAACAATGAACACTACCACAACGAGCACCACAAGAACGAACATCTCAACAACGAACACTACAACAACAAACACCACAAGAACGAACATCACAACAACGAACATGACAACAACGAACATCTCAACAACGAACATCTCAACATCGAACGTTTCAACAACGAACATCTCAACTACGAACACTACAACAATGAACACTACAACAATGAGCACCACAACAACGAACATCTCAACAACGAACACTACAACAATGAATACCACAAGAACGAACATCACAACAACGAACATCACAACAACGAACATCTCAAAAACGAACACTACAACTAACGAACACTACAACAACGAACACTACAACTAAGAAAACCCTTTAACAACAAACCACAACAACGAACTTTACAACAACGAACATTTACAACAATGAACACTACAACAACGAACACTACAACAACGAACAGTACAACAACGAACATTACAACAACGAACACTACAACAACGAACACTACTACAACGAACACTACAACAACGAACTTTGAAACAATGAACACTACAACAACGACACTACAACAACGAACACTACAACAACGAACACTACAACAACGAACACCACATCAACGAACACCACAACAACAAACATCTCAACAAAGAACATCTCAACAACGAATATCTCAACAACGAACACGACAACAACGAACATCACAACAACGAACATTACAGCAACGACCACCACAACAACGAACATCTCAGCAACGAACCTCTCAACAACGAACATCTCAACAACGAACACAACAACATCGAACATCTCAATAATGAACATCTCACAACGAACACTACAAAAACGAACACTACAACAACGAACACTACAACAACGAACACTACAACAACGAACACCAAAACAAACGAACACTACAACAACGAACACTACAACAACGAACACTACCACAACGAACACCTACAACAACGAACACTACAACAACGAACACTAAAACAACGAACACTACAACAACGAACATCTCAACAATGAATACTACAACAATGAACACTACAACAACGAACACCACAACAACGATCATCTCAACAACGAACACTACAACAATGAGCATCACAACAACGACCATCACAAAAACGAACATCTCAACAACGCACATCTCAACAACGAACATTACAACAACGAACACTAGAACAACGAACACCACAACAACGAAACACCACAATAATAAACACTACAAACAACGAACACTAGAACAACGAACACCACAGTAACGAACACCACAATAATGAACACTACAACAACGAAAATCAGAACAACCGAACACTTCAACAACAACACTACAACAACGAACACTACAATCTACGAACATCTTAACAACAAACACCACAACAACGAACTTTACAACATCGAACATCTCACAAACGAACATCTCAACAACGAACCTCTCAACAAACGAACACTATAAACAACGAACACCACAACAACGAACATCACAACAACGAACACCACACAAACGAACATCTCAACAACGAACTCTACAATCTACGAACATCTCAACAACAAACACCACAACAACGAACTTTACAACAACAAACATCTCAACAACGAACATCTCAACAACGAACCTCTCAACAACGAACTCTACACCAACGAACACCACAACAACGAACATCACAAACAACGAAGACACAACAACGAACATCTCAACAACGAACATCTCAACATCGAAACGTGTCAACAACGAACATCTCAACTACGAACACTAAAACAATGAACACTACAACAACGAGCACCACAACAACGAACATCTCAACAACGAACATCTCAACAACGGAACACCACAATAATGAGCACTACAACAACGAACACTACAACTACGAAAACCTTAACAACAAACACCACAACAACGAACTTAACAACAACAAACACCACAACAACGAACAATACAACAACGAACACCACAACAACGAATTCCACAACAACGAACTTTACAGCAACGAACACCTCAACAACGAACATTACAACAACGAAAATCACAAAAACGACCATTACAACAACGAACACCACTACAATGAACACCACTACAATGAACACTACAATAATTAACACTACTACAACGAACAATACAACATTGAACACTACAACAACGAACAAAACAACAACGAACACTTCAACAACGAACACTACAACAACGAACACCACAACAACGAACACGACAACAACGAACACTACAACAACGAACACCACAACAACGAACACCACAACAACAAACACTACAACAACGAACACCACAACAACGAAAATTACAACAATGAACACTACAACAACTAACATTACAACAACGAACACTACAACAACAAACACTACAACAACGAACGCTACAACAACGAACACCACAACAACGAACATTAGAACAACGAACACTACAACAACGAACGTTATAAGAACGAACTGTACAACAAGGAACACTACAACAACGAACACTACAACAACGAACACTACAACAACGAACACCACATCAATGAACACCACAACAACGAACATCTCAACAACGAACATCTCAACAACGAATATCTCAACAACGAACAATACAACAACGAACATCACAACAACGAACATTACGACAACGACCACCACAACAACGAACATCTCAACAACGAATCTATCAACAACGACCATCTCAGCAACGAACACTACAACAACGAACATCTCAACAACGAACACTACAACAACGAACACTACAACAACGAACACAACAACAACGTACACTACAACAACGAACACTACAACAACAAACACCAAAACAACGAACACTACAACAACAACGAACACTACAACAACGAACACTAAAACAACGAACACTACAAGAACGAACATCTCAACAACGAACATTACAACAACGAACACTAGAACAACGAACACCACAACAACGAACACACACAATAATGAACACTACAACAACGAACACTAGAACAACGAACGCCACAGCAACGAACACCTCAATAATGAACACAACAACAACGAACATCTCAACAACGAACTCTACAACTACGAACATCTCAACAACAAACACCACAACAACGAACTTTACAACAACGAACATCTCAACAACGAACATCTCAACAACGAACCTCTCAACAACGAACTCTACACCAACGAACACCACAACAACGAACATCACAACAACGAAGACCACAACAACGAACATCTCAACAACGAACATCTAAACATCGAACGTGTCAACAACGAACATCTCAACTACGAACACGAATAAAACAATGAACACTACAACAACGAGCACCACAACAACGAATATCTCAACAACGAACATCTCAACAACGAACACCACAATAATGAGCACTACAACAACGAAAATCAGAACAACGAACACTACAACTACGAAAACCTTAACAACAAACACCACAACAACGAACTTAACAACAACGAACACCACAACAACGAACAATACAACAACGAACACCACAACAACGAATACCACAACAACGAACTTTACAGCAACGAACACCTCAACAACGAACATTACAACAACGAAAATCACAAAAACGATCATTACAGCAACGAACACCACTACAACGAATACCACTACAACGAACACTACAATAATTAACACTACTACAACGAACAATACAACATTGAACACTACAACAACGAACAAAACAACAACGAACACTTCAACAACGAACACTACAACAACGAACACCACAACAACGAACACCACAACAACGAACACTACAACAACGAACACCACAACAACGAACACCACAACAACAAACGCTACAACAACGAACACCACAACAACGAAAATTACAACAATGAACACTACAACAACTAACATTACAACAACGAACACTACAACAACAAACACTACAACAACGAACGCTACAACAACGAACACCACAACAACAAACATTAGAACAACAAACACTACAACAACGATCGTTATAAGAACGAACTCCACAACAAGGAACACTACAACAACGAACACTACAACAACGAACACTACAACAACGAACACCACATCAACGAACACCACAACAACGAACATCTCAACAACGAACATCTCAACAACGAACACCACAACAACGAACACCACAACAACGAACATCTCAACAACGAACATCTCAACATCGAACGTGTCAACAACAAACATCTCAACTACGAACACTAAAACAATGAACACTACAACAACGACCACCACAACAACGAACATCTCAGCAACGAACCTCTCAACAACGAACATCTCAACAACGAACACTACAACAACGAACATCTCAATAATGAACATCTCAACAACGAACACTACAACAACGAACACTACAACAACGAACACTACAACAACGAACGCTACAACAACGAACACTACAACAACGAACACCAAAACAACGAACACTACAACAACGAACACTACAACAACGAACACTACCACAACGAACACCACAACAACGAACACTACAACAACGAACACTAAAACAACGAACACTACAACAACGAACATCTCAACAATGAACACTACAACAATGAACACTACAACAACGAACACCACAACAACGAACATCACAACAACGACCATCACAAAAACAAACATCTCAACAACGAACATCTCAACAACGAACATTACAACAACGAACACTAGAACAACGAACACCACAACAACGAACACCACAATAATGAACACTACAACAACGAACACTAGAACAACGAACACCACAGCAACGAACACCACAATAATGAACACTACAACAACGAAAATCAGAACAACGAACACTTCAACAACGAACACTACAACAACGAACACTACAACTACGAACATTTCAACATCGAACGTCTCAACAACGAACATCTCAACTACGCACACTACAACAATGAACACTACCACAACGAGCACCACAAGAACGAACATCTCAACAACGAACACTACAACAACAAACACCACAAGAACGAACATCACAACAACGAACATGACAACAACGAACATCTCAACAACGAACATCTCAACATCGAACGTTTCAACAACGAACATCTCAACTACGAACACTACAACAATGAACACTACAACAATGAGCACCACAACAACGAACATCTCAACAACGAACACTACAACAATGAATACCACAAGAACGAACATCACAACAACGAACATCACAACAACGAACATCTCAAAAACGAACACCACAATAATGAACACTACAACAACGAAAATCAGAACAACGAACACTACAACTACGAAAACCTTAACAACAACACCACAACAACGAACTTTACAACAACGAACATTACAACAATGAACACTACAACAACGAACACTACAACAACGAACAGTACAACAACGAACATTACAACAACGAACACTACAACAACGAACACTACTACAACGAACACTACAACAACAAACTTTACAACAATGAACACTACAACAACGAACACTACAACAACGAGAACTACAACAACGAACACTACAACAACGAACACCACATCAACGAACACCACAACAACAAACATCTCAACAACGAACATCTCAACAACGAATATCTCAACAACGAACACTACAACAACGAACATCACAACAACGAACATTACAACAACGACCACCACAACAACGAACATCTCAGCAACGAACCTCTCAACAACGAACATCTCAACAACGAACACTACAACAACGAACATCTCAATAATGAACATCTCAAAAACGAACACTACAACAACGAACACTACAACAACGAACACTACAACAACGAACACCAAAACAACGAACACTACAACAACGAACACTACAACAACGAACACTACCACAACGAACACCACAACAACGAACACCATAACAACGAACACTAAAACAACGAACACTACAACAACGAACATCTCAACAATGAACACTACAACAATGAACACTATAACAACGAACACCACAACAACGAACATCTCAACAACGAACACTACAACAACGAACATCACAACAGCGACCATCACAAAAACGAACATCTCAACAACGAACATCTCAACAACGAACATTACAACAACGAACACTAGAACAACGAACACCACAACAACGAACACCACAATAATGAACACTACAACAACGAACAATAGAACAATGAACACCACAGCAACGAACACCACAATAATGAACACTACAACAACGAAAATCAGAACAACGAACACTTCAACAACGAACACTACAACAACGAACACTACAACTACGAACATCTTAACAACAAACACCACAACAACGAACTTTACAAAAACGAACATCTCAACAACGAACATCTCAACAACGAACCTCTCAACAACGAACACTATAAACAACGAACACCACAACAACGAACATCACAACAACGAACACCACAACAACGAACATCTCAACAACGAACTCTACAACTACGAACATCTCAACAACAAACACCACAACAACGAACTTTACAACAACGAACATCTCAACAACGAACATCTCAACAACGAACCTCTCAACAACGAACTCTACACCAACGAACACCACAACAACGAACATCACAACAACGAAGACCACAACAACGAACATCTCAACAACGAACATCTCAACATCGAACGTGTCAACAACGAACACTAAAACAATGAACACTACAACAACGAGCACCACAACAACGAACATCTCAAGAACGAACATCTCAACAACGAACACCACAATAATGAGCACTACAACAACGAACACTACAACTACGAAAACCTTATCAACAAACACCACAACAACGAACATAACAACAACAAACACCACAACAACGAACAATACAACAACGAACACCACAACAACGAATTCCACAACAACGAACTTTACAGCAACGAACACCTCAACAACGAACATTACAACAACGAAAATCACAAAAACGACCATTACAACAACGAACACCACTACAATGAACACCACTACAACGAACACTACAATAATTAACACTACTACAACGAACAATACAACATTGAACACTACAACAACGAACAAAACAACAACGAACACTTCAACAACGAACACTACAACAACGAACACCACAACAACGAACACGACAACAACGAACACTACAACAACGAACACCACAACAACGAACACCACAACAACAAACACTACAACAACGAACACCACAACAACGAAAATTACAACAATGAACACTACAACAACTAACATTACAACAACGAACACTACAACAACAAACACTACAACAACGAACGCTACAACAACGAACACCACAACAACGAACATTAGAACAACGAACACTACAACAACGAACGTTATAAGAACGAACTGTACAACAAGGAACACTACAACAACGAACACTACAACAACGAACACCACATCAATGAACACCACAACAACGAACATCTCAACAACGAACATCTCAACAACGAATATCTCAACAACGAACAATACAACAACGAACATCACAACAACGAACATTACGACAACGACCACCACAACAACGAACATCTCAACAACGAATCTATCAACAACGACCATCTCAGCAACGAACACTACAACAACGAACATCTCAACAACGAACACTACAACAACGAACACTACAACAACGAACACAACAACAACGTACACTACAACAACGAACACTACAACAACAAACACCAAAACAACGAACACTACAACAACGAACACTACAACAACGAACACTATCACAACGAACACCACAACAACGAACACTACAACAACGAACACTAAAACAACGAACACTACAAGAACGAACATCTCAACAACGAACATTACAACAACGAACACTAGAACAACGAACACCACAACAACGAACACCACAATAATGAACACTACAACAACGAACACTAGAACAACGAACGCCACAGCAACGAACACCTCAATAATGAACACTACAACAACGAAAATCAGAACAATGAACACTTCAACAACGAACACTACAACAACGAACACTACAACTACGAACATTTCAACATCGAACGTCTCAACAACGAACATCTCAACTACGCACACTACAACAATGAACACTACCACAACAAACACCACAACAACGAACATCACAACAACGAACACAACAACAACGAACATCTCAACAACGAACTCTACAACTACGAACATCTCAACAACAAACACCACAACAACGAACTTTACAACAACGAACATCTCAACAACGAACATCTCAACAACGAACCTCTCAACAACGAACTCTACACCAACGAACACCACAACAACGAACATCACAACAACGAAGACCACAACAACGAACATCTCAACAACGAACATCTAAACATCGAACGTGTCAACAACGAACATCTCAACTACGAACACTAAAACAATGAACACTACAACAACGAGCACCACAACAACGAATATCTCAACAACGAACATCTCAACAACGAACACCACAATAATGAGCACTACAACAACGAAAATCAGAACAACGAACACTACAACTACGAAAACCTTAACAACAAACACCACAACAACGAACTTAACAACAACGAATACCACAACAACGAACAATACAACAACGAACACCACAACAACGAATTCCACAACAACGAACTTTACAGCAACGAACACCTCAACAACGAACATTACAACAACGAAAATCACAAAAACGATCATTACAGCAACGAACACCACTACAACGAATACCACTACAACGAACACTACAATAATTAACACTACTACAACGAACAATACAACATTGAACACTACAACAACGAACAAAACAACAACGAACACTTCAACAACGAACACTACAACAACGAACACCACAACAACGAACACCACAACAACGAACACTACAACAACGAACACCACAACAACGAACACCACAACAACAAACGCTACAACAACGAACACCACAACAACGAAAATTACAACAATGAACACTACAACAACTAACATTACAACAACGAACACTACAACAACAAACACTACAAAACGAACGCTACAACAACGAACACCACAACAACAAACATTAGAACAACAAACACTACAACAACGATCGTTATAAGAACGAACTCCACAACAAGGAACACTACAACAACGAACACTACAACAACGAACACTACAACAACGAACACCACATCAACGAACACCACAACAACGAACATCTCAACAACGAACATCTCAACAACGAACACCACAACAACGAACACCACAACAACGAACATCTCAACAACGAACATCTCAACATCGAATGTGTCAACAACAAACATCTCAACTACGAACACTAAAACAATGAACACTACAACAACGACCACCACAACAACGAACATCTCAGCAACGAACCTCTCAACAACGAACATCTCAACAACGAACACTACAACAACGAACATCTCAATAATGAACATCTCAACAACGAACACTACAACAACGAACACTACAACAACGAACACTACAACAACGAACGCTACAACAACGAACACTACAACAACGAACACCAAAACAACGAACACTACAACAACGAACACTACAACAACGAACACTACCACAACGAACACCACAACAACGAACACTACAACAACGAACACTAAAACAACGAACACTACAACAACGAACATCTCAACAATGAACACTACAACAATGAACACTACAACAACGAACACCACAACAACGAACATCACAACAACGACCATCACAAAAACAAACATCTGAACAACGAACATCTCAACAACGAACATTACAACAACGAACACTAGAACAACGAACACCACAACAACGAACACCACAATAATGAACACTACAACAACGAACACTAGAACAACGAACACCACAGCAACGAACACCACAATAATGAACACTACAACAACGAAAATCAGAACAACGAACACTTCAACAACGAACACTACAACAACGAACACTACAACTACGAACATTTCAACATCGAACGTCTCAACAACGAACATCTCAACTACGCACACTACAACAATGAACACTACCACAACGAGCACCACAAGAACGAACATCTCACAACGAACACTACAACACAACACCACAAGAACGAACATCACAACAACGAACATGACAACAACGAACATCTCAACAACGAACATCTCAACATCGAACGTTTCAACAACGAACATCTCAACTACGAACACTACAACAATGAACACTACAACAATGAGCACCACAACAACGAACATCTCAACAACGAACACTACAAAATGAATACCACAAGAACGAACATCACAACAACGAACATCACAACAACGAACATCTCAAAACGAACACCACAATAATGAACACTACAACAACGAAAATCAGAACAACGAACACTACAACTACGAAAACCTTAACAACAAACACCACAACAACGAACTTTACAACAACGAACATTACAACAATGAACACTACAACAACGAACACTACAACAACGAACAGTACAACAACGAACATTACAACAACGAACACACAACAACGAACACTACTACAACGAACACTACAACAACAAACTTTACAACAATGAACACTACAACAACGAACACTACAACAACGAGAAACTACAACAACGAACACTACAACAACGAACACCACAATCAACGAACACCACAACAAACAAAACATCTCAACAACGAACATCTCAACAACGAATATTCTCAACAACGAACACTACAACAACGAACATCA